>NC_057696.1:3126230-3152007 GCF_014466175.1 Vespula pensylvanica
TGCTCTTGTCCATGTTCATGCTCACGTTAACTTTCGATACGCAACAGCAAGTAATCTTCATAGATCTACAATTTTGCATACACATACTATTCGTTCTTGAATTTTCTTCTTTATTTACGTTACATTACAATATGTAATTGTTTTTATTATAATTGTAATTAAAACATATATATATATATATTTATTTAAATTTATTGATATATTAAATTTTTATATACGTGCAAGTAGAAATAAATAATAAATAAAAAGAGATGAAAAAAGCGTAACATATAAACAATAAGAAACCGAATAAATTCATAATAATTTATGAATAAATTTTTATAGTAATTTATGAAGCTCAAGGAAACATCTATTTTATTTTTATCGATACAAGATCGAAATCTAGGTTGAAAGGTTAATACGAGGATTGAAAATAACATACTTGAGACTACCACCACCAACTCCGCAGCTCGATTCACAATCACGACGAGATTCAGCATTGGCACAGGAATGAACTATTTCTTCGATTTGATTGCAAATGTTTATCTTCGAGGGAGGTACGTCGCTCATATCAACTTTTATTGTTGTGGATGAAATAGGTTGATCTCCCACTCGCCATTCTAATCTCAAACTACACAAACAAACAAACAAACAAACAAACAAATATACAAACAAGTAAATCGACATCGAATGATTCTTTTATTTCAATTTCAAGTTTTCATTTTGTATTGTTCGTCAATATCAACGTTTGATATAATTTGTAATGTGCAAGGTAATATATATATATACATCCATATGTATATGCAAAGATACAATTTTTTAAACGATATTTTCTGTTTTAAATTATGATAATAACATTTTTTTTCTGAAATTTTTTACCTTAATATTTAATAGATTTTGATTTGCAAAATTGTGCCTATAAAAAGTTTACTTTAGAAAGTTGTTTTTTCTTTATACTTTGAACATTAAATTTATTATTTCATTAAACTTGCAGACAAGTAAAACTACTTATCTCTTTCTAACACACATATATATATATTTTTTTTTACACACAGACACACACATTTGTTTTTTTTAATTAAGAAAAGTAAAATATTAAACTCACGGTATGATGGGCGGTGCGATTTTAAGTATAGTAGAATTGATCACGTGTACAATTCCACCCTTTTCGGTCACATTGAAAGCCTTCGATCCGTATATACTAAAAGATACTCTTGGATTAACTTTACTCGTCGGCTGTGTTACACGAAAATATCGAGACGACACACGAGCAATTCTGACGTTTTCAGGATAGACGATCGGATGTTTTAAAGGGATCGATGCAGCCGTCGGTGTGGTTGTTCGATGCTGTGGCCCGACGAAAGATAACGTGGTATTTACCTAAGGAACGAAAAAAGAAAGAAATAAAGAATAGATAAACAAGAAAAAAGTCAAATATCTTTAATAGAAAAATATTAAAAATTCAATCGTTTTTTTTTATTAAATTGCTAATACATTCTATGTACAACGTATCTTCTTTTCTTTTATTTTTATTGGATTTATAGGATTCGTAGTTTAGGATTAATCATTAATTTACGAATAATAAAAACGAGCGATTTTATACAACGCTACGTGGAATTAGTAGAGAAATTTTTCTGTGAATTTCTGCAGCGTAACTTTTCCCTTTAAAATTACTTCAAAAGGGAAGAAAAAGAGAGAAAAAAGATATAAAACAGAAAAGAGAAAAAACGGATGAAATAAATTAGCAAATTATTGAAAAGATATAAACCTGTGAGAATATTCTCTCTGGATTGCTGGACGGTAACTATGGAAACGAAAAGGGAGAGAAAGAATAGAATGAAAAGAAAAAAGTAAAGGAAGAAGAGAGAAAAAGTATACGTGTGCATGTGTGTGTATATGTGTGTGTGTTTGTGTGTGAGAAAGAGATAGATAGATAGAGAGAGAGAGAGAGGGAGGGAGGGAGGGAAGGAGGGAGGGAGGGAGGGAAAGAAGAGAAGAGAAGAGAAGAGAAGATACGTTCTGATTACAATGAGCTGATTTCTATCGTAGAAGATTTATTTTCTCGTTTAAATTCAATTTCGCCCATTTCGACGATACACATGGGTGACATAAAGTAAATATTATTTTGTCACCATATCTCATATAATTGTGATTATAGTTTAATCGTTCTTGATTAAGAAAAAGAATAAACAACCCCTATATATTGATTAATTAAACGAATTCATTTAATTTGAAATTAGATCGAACATGTATTATAGTTCAAACAGAGCATTTAATCATGCTGTAAAATATAATAATAGGAAGATAAAGAGAATCGATAGACATCATAGACGTAACATATAAATTTATTATCGAAAAGCTGGTTGGGCTTCTAAAATATATTGTTATATGCAGCGGATAAAATACGCTAGGTCTTTGTATCTCGTGATTTGTTAGTATCGATTTTTAGTCCTTCATATGAATATACCGTGTGTTTCCATATAATTTGACTATTTCAAAATAATATATTAATATTTTACTTTTAACTGTTCCATCTTTTCGTGATTTTTTACAAGAATTTTTATCTCCGATTCTTTCGTGCCTTTTGATTATTTAAATTCAACGATATATAATATCGTACATAGTACAATCAATTTATTATGTTGTTGTCCATGTATATATGTATCACTTGATTTACTATCGTCGAGCTATTAATATTAATCGTTATGTCTACTCTCCACGAGCTTCAAGGAATTAATGATATCTGTTCTACGAGTTTCCACATAACACACATATATACATATATACGTGTACACATATGTATATATACATGTAATCCGTATTATTGTGTATGGCAGTGACTAATAACGCTAAACCATACTAAATGATAAAGTTGGATCTGAATAGGTATTTCGTCGACATAAACGGTGTAGACGTAATTTTGGTGGATTAGGAGAACCAGTGTATTCTGAATATTCATTATCAAATTTTAATGCGAAAGAAAATTTCGATTCTGATAATGTCGATAAAATTCCAATTGGATGTTATCGTAAAAAATTATTCATCGTTAAAAAATTCTTATTAAAAATTTCTTTATTTAATTAAATGTCATTCTTTTATTTATTGAAAGTTAAATATCATTATCAAAACGTTATATCGTATTTACGTATATATAAGAGATTGTTATTTTTGAGAGAAAAAATCGAGTAATATGGGATGATTCTCAATTATGAATTTCATTCTTTCAAGAGGAAAAAAAAACGATTTAAAAAGAGACAGTCTGACGCCGCTTCAATGGAAGTACTTAAGCGAATAGGTTTAGAAAATCGTAATCAACCCACACACTGATGTTGCTATTAATTCGCGATTAGTCGAGTCTTTGGAAAATCAATGCCGCACCCTAAAGAAATATATCGACGTAGTTTTGCTGTCTGACCGTTTAATGAGCCACGATTATACCGTGAATTTACGATTATTCTGTACGATACACAAAGTGCCACTAATTGCATCCCGTTATCGTTAAAAATGAAATTTTCTTCCTGGCTATTGTTACTATTATTATTATTATTATTTGTTGTCGTTGATTGAACATCGTTAACGAAACGATACGCATACGTATCAATTACTTTTGAATCGAGTTTAACTTTCAATTGATTTATTATGATTTATTTATTGTAGACAGACGATATTGACGAAGGCTCGGTATAATTATTTTTTTTTTTTGCTATTATTATTATTTCAATCAATTAATAAAATTTTAACAAAAACTGCGACTACTCGATCGACATTTTATTTTATACCAAATGAAAAATTATAAAAATAGACATATCGATTATTCTAAATCACTAAGTGATAAATTATCGAATCCGTCATGGAATTTAAATATCGAAATATAAAAATCAGAAAAAACAATATTCCAAAGAGAAATAAAATATCACGAATATCAGATGGTATTTGACGTCAAGGATGATGTTTCACTCTGTTACGTGTTAAAGTATAAAAATGAATATTTTCTCGACGATTAATAAATCGAAAATGGAGACGATTAATTTATCAACCGAAAGGATAACTGTGTTCCTTAACGAGATGTTACAAACGAACAGAATTTGAAAAGAATTCCTTTGGAATTGTTGCCAGTAATTGGCTCTGACGATAGGACTACTTCCCTTTTATCCCCAGTAATTGGGAATTGGCTATATCGAACGATGTTCTTTGTAAACCATCGAACTTCTTCTTCTTTTACTATTTCTTTTTCTTCTTGTCTGATGCAGTACCACGTGGATTTCGTTCAACGTCGTTTTCGCTTGGACGAGTATCGAAATTTCAACCCTCATTCTTATCCTCCTTTCCCTCCCTTTTACATCCCTCATCCTTTTCCTTACCTACTTTTATTAAAGTGAGCTTTGTCACGGAAAAGTAAACACAACTCACCGAATTTTCTCCATATCCTGGTAAAAGAGATTCGTCCTTAACCTGAAGGATAACCCGATAAGGTGATTTTGGTAGAAGCGTAGTTTTCGCGTAAATTCCTGGAAAAAAAGAAAAAGAAGAAGATGAAAAGAAGGAAAGAAAATCAAGTCCCTAGACATAAATGAATACGTCGTAAACTATTGGCGAGTAATTTGTCACCGTACTAATATTTATTTATTTATTTACTTATTTACTTATATAAGGGGAGAAAATTAATTCGATGCCGTTTCATATAGCGCGATATTAATTTCGCTAATAAATACTATTTCTTTCATTTAAATAATTTATTATTTATTTGGAAATAATATTTGAAACGTAATATATATATATATATATGTATATATATATATATATATATATATATATATATATATATATATATATAATATTTCGACAAGTGTTTCATCCTACTCATAAAACAGATAGAGAAAGAAAAAATCAGAAGAAGAAATTAGATCTTATTTTGTACAATGAAATATCGTAATACAGTTGTAATAAATATTACGTTCGAACAATTTATTATTTATTTTGAAATAATTAAAAAAATATCTACTCTAAACGGAGAGTTCACAGCCCTTTAATAGATTTCATACGAACGACTTACTAGTGAATATAGCGGTTGACGCAGGATTCTGCGGATGTTTAGGGTGTTCGATCGGTATCGTATCGTATGTGATGTTCAGAGCATTATGAATATCCCCGAGAATACGAACGATATATCGATTACTATTTATATCATCAGCGTCCTTCACCATAAGATTATTCTCATCCAGCCTGTCGCCCTGTTGAATATACAACATATAAAAAGATCAGAGATTTTCTTTCTTCTTCTGTGTTTTTCTTTCTTCTTCTTCTTCTTCTTCTTCTTCTTCTTCTGCGGTTTTTCTTTCTACTTCTTCTTTCTCTTCTTCTTTTTGCTTTCTTCTTCTCGTTTCTTTCTTTTTACTTTTTTGTCGAGTATAGAGAAAAAGAAAAAAAAGGGGGGGGGGGAGAGAAAGAAAGGTACTTTTTTGATTCTTTATATTCGAACTGTATGACATTCTTTTTTATGGTTTCTTTCTTCATTTTTATTTCCATTTTCTTTCTACTTTTTTTTTGGACGGACGTTCTCGCCTTGAAACGAATCCCTTTCATCCTTCAATGTAAAGTAAGAGAAACGGAGGATAAGAGTGGAAGAGAAAAAATAGGGGAGGAAAGTGAGCGTAAAAAAGAGCCAGCAGTTTAATCAGGATCAGCCCTCAAGCTTTTTCTCTCTTTCTCTTTCACTCGTTTTTACACCTTTGCTCTCTCGTACTTTCTCTCTCTCTCTCTCTCTCTCTCTTTTGTATCATTTTCAACACCATACTCGTCCGTACCATACCAATGCTGCCCAAAACAATACCATAATTATACGGACAATGTATAGTCATGATTAAGTCCCGTTTCACGAAGAAACTTGGATTTCCATTTTCTATCATGATTTTTTTTTCAATTTATACTCTTCAAGTTTTCATACAAATTTCATGACAATCCTACGTTATGATTCCAATTGGCGTTACAATTCCAAGGGATCGTTACGATTCCAAAAAGAAAAAGAAATTACATTCTACGATATCACATAATATACTTTTCAAGTTGTGTGAAATAATTATGGAAAAAGTAAAAGACATATGATATAAATTTGTAAATAAAACTAAAAGAGATTAGCTGCTTGGGTCTCCTGTAAAAAGATAATCTACCTCTTTTAAGAGGAAAAATACATTTATGGAGAATCTAGACCTTGATGAAATAATGATAACAGGTAAACATAGAGATTTAGGAATTCTAAGAAATAAATATGACAGTATTAATACAGACTTACCACGGTAAAGTCTCGTAGAGTAATCTCGACGACGGTATCCATTTGTGCTATAGGAGGATTATCATCCTGATCCAATATATCGACTCCCAAAATATGTATCAAAGCATGTTGCTTCCCAGTAGTTTCCTCATAAACGATGCAAAGTATTTCAATATTGACTTGTGGTCCTGGACCGCCCGTTGGGCCAAGGACATCGCGATCCAACGACGAATTCGCATAAAGTATATTATTTATCGTATGGAAATAATTTGTTCCTAGTAATGATAATGAAAACTGGTGAAAACAATTTTTGTTTTTTTTTTTTTTTTTTTTTTAAATAATTAAATTCGAACATAACGATTGGATGTTTTCGAATGGATTGCTTCGTGGAATACTTTTCGATTTATTCCGACGAGTGATCCCATAACAAAAAAAAAAACACACCCAGGAAAAACAAATTGCATATTCCATTCGAAAATATGCTGCAACGTGCGCGTATCGATTGTGAAAAATACATTGCACAATTCCTGCCACTCTTCTATTTTTTTTTGTACATTGTACAAAATTCAATTACTTTTTTTTTTCTCTTCTTCTTTTTTTTTTTTTTCTTTCTGTTTCTCCTTCTTTTTTTATTGACATATCTATTCTACGATCTATACTATGTTTTTAAAGTTAATTACCATTCAATAACTCGTATTTGGTAACACGAAAATCTGAACAAATATCGTTATAAACTTCTGGTGCAAATGGACCGAGCATAGTCGCAGGTTGATTTTCATAAATTCTATATCGCGAGGAATTCCAAAAACACATGTCCTATAAAATATATGAAAAAATGAATAAATTATTTCTAATCGATTAATAACAATATAATAGATTGGTATCGTTAGAAACAATTTATGAAAGAAATTCTTAAGTAATTATATACCTGTACGTAATCAGCACAATTTATTTTATTCTGCCTGGTTGGCAATGGTTGTATTTTTATTTCCAAAAAAGCTTCGTCGCCACCATTTTCCTTCGCCTGAACGATAATAGTACCGGATACGTCTTTGTAAGTGAAAAGGGAACGAAAAAAAATGTTAGAAAAATTTATTGCGATCTGGCCAATAAAAGAATCAGAAGAAACGGATTTAAAAGAAATAAAAAGGGGGGAAAACGAATCCCCTATAAACTTACTATTCTTCGGTAGAGTTCGTAACCAAATTGTATTGGTTTTTTCGTCGAAGGTGACAATTTTGTCATATGTACTAGAAATGTGATATTTCACCTCTTTCGGTACCGTCGAATCGTTTCGAAGTGTCTGAAGTGTCAATAATTTTATGTTCGAATTGAAATTTGCATCCTTATTTGCCAAGTAGGGTAATCTCAGTATTAAATTTGATTGTGGAAAATATAATGCTGAAACAGAAATTCGAGAGAATTATTACACGAGGAGATAATGATTTCGATGAATAATTTACAGTGAATAATATAATATTATTAATGTAATATATGCATATATATAATATTATTTTTGTATAATTCTTCATTATTATATACATAATATACGTATTTATTTTATATTAGTTTGCATAATAACAACAAAAATCATTTTAACCTCGGTCATTCATAAATTATTTCCTTTACATTTACTTCTCTTTTAACGTTTATTTAAAGAACAATGGACAAAAAAGTTCGACCTAGAAACGAATTTTCCACGAATGATCGATCACACACTAGCTTTGATTTCAATGATAAGTAACATCAATCAAAGATAATTGATTGCACGCGAATCAAAAGATTCGTACGAAATTTCAAAGGTATTTCTAGAACGTTATGTCCGCAACGATGGTAGAACAATATTCCGAGGATATCCGTGAGTTCTTCATAAAACGAACAAAATGAGTTGTCTCTTCGGCGTGGGTGTTACATACGCGGTCTGAATTTCCGATAAAAAGTAATAGAAAGGTTAGATAACGTGTTAGTTCGATAAATTTCACTCACGACTATGTACCTAAGGCCCAACCCATTTTTTTCTTTACATTGAATTCTTAACATTTAATAATTTCTTTGTCGGATGAACAATCTCCCTCTTTTTCTAATTAACTCTTAATGATAAATAAACATATTTGTAAGATTTATTAAACTAACGATATTAAGGTATATCGCGAGTAAAAAATATACATGTATCATTCTAATATATTACTTTCTTATACTATTAACAAATGCAATTAAAAGTTCTCGATAGAAACAAAACAAAAAAAAAAAAAGATCTTGGTAAAATAACTTCTCTATATAATTTTCCAAAATTAAAAATTCGATCGTTCCTCGTACTCATTTTTCGATCGACTACGATCATAATTTCAGTCAAAAATTTTCTATTGATGATAATACATTTGAGAAGTAGTTACTCTCAAAAAGAAAAAAAAAAAAAAGAAACAAAACAAAATGATTTTTCCATATTTATACAATTTCACGTAAGAAACATAAAAAAAACCGATCGATGCGTTCGTTCAAATCGTCGTTTTAATAAAATTTCCTAAGCTATTGTGAGAGACTTAGAGAGAAATTTTATAAGTCCAGTAAAGAGTAGTATGGAGTGTGATGAGGTAGCGAGTTTAGGAAGTGTTAGGGTAGAAAAGTTTCCTTAATCTTCCGGGAAGTAGAACATACAAGCTGTGGATGAATATAGTTGGTTAAAAAACTGAATCTTAAGGGATCACTGAAACGAGAATGGTTCTTGTTGTAGTTACGTGGTGTCTCTTAAGAGAAAGGAAGATAAAAATATAGTGAGGGGAATCGACTTTTATTTTTTGCAGATAAAAGAAGCTCGCGTAATCGTCGGTTTCTCTTATCCCACCTTTGAGGGATAAGGGAAAAGAAAGAGTATGTGTGTGTGTGTGAGAGAGAGAAAGGGAGAGAGAGAGAGAGAGAGAGAGAGAGAGAGAGAGAGAGAGAGAGAGAGAAAGAGAGAGAATTACGAAAGTAGAATAGCAGTTGGATGAGAAAAGCTTTCTGCATTCTTTCTACACAATCGCAGCTAAAAAGATCTGATTCGATACTTTTCAAAGTGTACGATATTCCACCCCTTTTCTTCTTTTCTTCTTCTCCTTTTTCTTTCCTTTTTTCTCTCTTTTTTTTTACCGTTTCTTTCTCTTTCTTTTTCATGGATGCATCTTTTGTGCGTTTCTGCGATGGCGACGAATACTACGGTACCGAAACGTTGAATAAAATATGTTTCGAAATATTCCGAAAGAGTGGTTCTCTCTCTCTTTCTGCCCCATCGTTCGTGAGGACGAAGAGATATGAGAAAGCTTTTCAGTCGACGAACACGAATAAAAACATTCCAAGAATCGAACATGCTTTCGAAATGGTTTCGAATGAAATGAAAAAAAAAGTGTTAATGAAAAAAGAATAAAGAAACGAAGAAAAAAACAAGAAAAGAAATTAATACCTGAATTATAATGAATAATAATGAATCGAAGAAAAATTTGGAGCACGGAAATCGAGGATTAAATACTTTAATTTATACCTTACGATATTTTTTATATTTAAAAATATTGCCTGCTTTCAATGTAAATAAATTGTAAATGTGTAAATTAATTATCAATTCTGTTTAATCACGCGAAAGATCCGATATTATCTTTACCAAAATTTAACTCTTAATTAAATTTCATTCAATCAGGAAATAAAAATACAACATAGAAAGCAAAAAATTATATCTTACGAAGAGTTCTTATCACAAAAAATACTGCACTTGTTAAACGAAATCGATTTTAAGCTAATTAACTTTAATCCCTTCCTGATTCTTCTCGTAAATTTAATCGACGTAAAAAAAAAAAAAAGAAAACAGTATTTTTTAGAAAAAATTTCCTTTCCAAAGATTTCACTCCTAAATAAATCTGATTGCATCAAGAATGATTAATTAGGTTTGCAATTTGGGTGAAAAAAAATTTAGCAAACTAACTGCTAACTGAATTACGTGAATCTTTCGAATAAAAGTTCTTTGGGTCTTCGAGTCTTTATTTCTGACACCTTTTCACCCTTCATCTTTCAAGATGGTGTCTCTGAACGAGGGGAATATAAATCTTAGAAGAGAATTTCTAACATTTTCTGGTCTTAATAGCCATATTATTCTTGATATTTATACTCTAGATATTTGATTCGTACGAGGAACCACTAATAGCACCACCAACACGGGGTCTTCTTATGTCAAGGTGAACGTTTAATCAATATACACGGAGCAGTTAATTTTAATCCCAGGATCGCGTGCGTGCCAGTAGACGGAACGATTACGAGCGTTTTTACGATCCTCCGCTACGAGCCTTTCTAACCCTCTCCGTAGCCATCTTAACACGATTCTACGTAGATAAAACATATTATCTTCGATATTTATTTCGTAATATTCCATAATTATTCTTTAAAACGGAAAAAAAGTACAACGTTTGTATGCATCGATCTATGCATAATTATGTTTTTTTTATCTACTTTTTCTTTTTTACCGGATCAAAGAAAAAAAATTATGCGCGTTACGTAAAAGAAGATTTTTTTTTTAACGTAGTTATTTATCTATTTACATATTCTGTTACTATAAAATTGCATTTAATGTAGTCATTTATCTATTTACGTATTCTTTTACTATAAAATTGCCGTGAAAAGAACGAATAATAATATATCTATCTAACGACGTGTCACGACATATCGGTCCGTCACATTCTAATATAAAATTAATTACAGAATAATAAAAAATATTTGTAAATCTCAATCGATAAAAACGATAAAAACGATGCTTCTTAATCAAAAAGAAAAAAAAAAAGAAAAGAAACGAAATAAAATAATATCTTTTACATTTAATAATCTTGATCGAATCGAAAAATCGATGAAACGACATGTTGTAAAACGACGTGTTCATCTTTTCTTAACTATAAAAAAAAAAAAAAAAAAAAAAAACGGAAGACATATTCGAGAGAATAATAAATAATATGCGACTCGCGAGTGATACGATAAAAATTGGCGAAGGTACGATAGCCGCACATCGTTTCAGTATGCTTCCTGAGTGAGTATAAGGGTGGCTTTAAAAAGGCGGTAGAAAAGGGGTGGGTCACGCGAAAGTCGAGTTAAACTCGGGAAAAGAGGGTGATGGTGGTGGGTGGGCCATGTACCACTAGTCGACCATCGACACGCCACACATACACACTCCTATACTATCTATTTCTTTTATAGATACAAACATATATTTACATCGTACAGAAACACATACATATATGCATACATATATACATAGATAGATATATATGGTGGATATAAGAAGTAAAGATTTGCACGCAGGTAATGCATGTAAAGCTATGTATGTTAATACGAACGAACGATACGTAGCGAGTGTCCAGAGAGTCCGTAACCATAATCGACTATACGGTTTAGTACAGTAGTATAGAGAGTATATATGTATATATATGTATATATATATATATATATATATATATATGTATGTATATATCGTACGTTGAATTCTTCGCGTGTTAAACGTACGAATCATTTGCATATTCAAGATCACGCTCTTATTATATCTCTCCTTCGTTTTTTTCTTTCTTCGAAACAACACCTCGTATTTTTTATTTCTCTGCTACCGCAATTAAACTATACTCTGTATTAAGAATAGCACAATTATAGTGAAATTAGAAAGAAAGAAAAAAGAAATCGAGACGGTTCTGTGAATGAAATAAAAATAATGTTTCAATCGTAAATACATATAAAATGTCACAGGCGAGAGCGAGTAAAAATAGGGAAGGAGAACATAATTTCTCAACGTAACGGAAATAAAGGGCATGATTTCTAATGGAGAAAGAGAAAGAATGAGAGAAGAAGAGAGAGGAAGCGTTTGAAGATATTTGTGTCCACGCATCTTCGGTAACAGCTTTCACTGATCCCACTTTATCGGCGTTTCGTTGAACGTTAATCCCACAAAACCCTATGCAACCTCTATAAATTGTGTATTTCTCGTTGGGATGCTTACGATTGTAGTAAACCGAAGTTTATTAACCGATTTCATAATTTCCTCAACACTTTTATAGCTCCCTAAACAAGATTAGAATTAATATTGTAAAAACATAAAATATCTTTCTTGCATTTCTTTTATATACATACATATATATAAATATATATGTATCTATATATATATATATATAAATAAATAAATTACTCTTTTCTTATCTCCCTTATTCTCTTCTTTCAAATAATCAGATAAAGCTAAAAATAATCGAATACTTTCGTCCTCTACTTGTTCGTATCTTTCTTCTTTTTATTTTATTTTTTTTTTACATTACTTATATAAAAATAACTCTTCCCCAACTCGAAATGATTCTCTTTCGAAGCAAACGATACATCTAAAAATATATATTCAAAACATTTTTCGGAAGTACCTTGAAAGAAGTTTCGTTTAAAAGATCTAATCGGCACTTTTTGCATATCGTCTAGTCATTATAACACGTGAGACATTTTGGTATAAAGAGAAAGAGAAAGAGGAAGAAGGAGAGAGTTCCTTTCTCGATCACGATTATTTAGCTAATGGCCTCTACCAACGTCGACGTTCAAAAAGCAGGTAGAACAGATCGTTATGACTGTTCGCGGTTTTCGACACTTACGTGACCCCAAGTGAAGGTAGAGAGAATGAGAGAGGGAGAGAGGGAGAGAGGGAGAGAGAGAGAGAGAGAGAGAGAGAGAGAGAGAAATTGTCGACTTCGTCGGTCGGCTTAGGAAATTCACTGTAACACGCGAGACGAGGGTGCATTTACGTGAGACAAGCGTAAGAACAGAGAGACAGAGACAGAAACAAAGACAGAGACAGAGACAAAGACAGAGACAGAAACAGAGACAGAGACATAGACAGAGACAGAGACAGAGAAAGAGCCTTTAGAAGCAGCCCTCTTTTATATTTTTTATAATTTAACGAGGATTTGTAGTCATTTATATTGATAAAATACTATTTCATGATCGATTTTGATAGTTCCTTTCTTTTTCTCATTCTCTTTCCCTCCCTCTCTCTCTCTCTCTCTTCGTAAAGTGGTCACGCTTATCGATCTTCAAGAAAGCACGCGACGTTTCATCTCTATGTTCTATACCTTCCAATGGAATTTATAGCCCGCTCACGGCCTCACGAAATAGTGAGAATCATCCATCTTCGAGCGTCGGATGCGTTAGAAGGAGACTAGACGCGGAATTGCCTCGTAAATCTTTACCAAAGGGAATTCCTAGTTTTTTTTTTGTTTTCTTTTTCTTTTTCTTCCTTTCTTTTTTCTTTTTTTCTTTTTTTTTTTCTTCAATCAGAGATAACTATGTCATAATTTTATCATGGATTAGACAATCGGCTCTCTATTCTTTCTATCCCTTTTGTATAATTAATTTGCACACGCGACTATTTCTTCAATAAGAATGAATGATTTATCAATATGATTGTAAATTTTTATGAATTTTATGAGAAATATGTCGACTAAATGTTCTTACAGAATTAACATTAAAATGCCAAGATCCAACCAGGATCGTTTATTTCCGAAATTCGCGCTATAATATCTAACGATAACTTTGAACATCACAAAGAAAGAGATTCCGTATTAAACACTATGGAATTAAAAGAATATCCTTTTATGATCCCATTTGCGAATAAATGAATTTACAATTAGGTAAACTAAACTCACCAACTTCACGGTCGTTTAGTGAAAGAGTAATTTTTAAGACGTTAAAGATCATTAAGGAGCAACAGCTCGTTATCCAATTATCTCGTACGGGATAGGACAAAACAGGGGGAAGAAGGAAAAAACAAGGAAAAAAAATGGAAAAGAAATGGGGAAAAAGAAAGAGAAAAAATGAAAGATAAAGAAAATGAAAGGGAAGAAAAAAAGATTCGACGTATTCTTATTCATGAAGAACATGAAGTTTTAAACTCGGTCGAACGACTGACTCGACGAGAAGCAACGAAGCGAGTTAAAGCAGTTTCAGCAAGTTCGCGTACCGTCTATTAGGGAAGTTCATTATGAGAAAGGGGAAGTAATGGTGGTGATGGTGATGGTAATAGAAGTGGGGATTGATTAAAACGAAGAGAAAAGTAGACGTACATCTATGTCTATGTATAAGTACTCAAGATATAATACTTCCTCTCAGTTTTTCTTATTCTCACCTAATGCTTTCATGATGGATAATACTTGAGAAAGAGAGAGAGGGAGGGGGGGGGGGAGAAAAAAAAGAGAGAAAGAAAAGGTGACAGAATCTGTTCGATCTTCTCTCTCTTTTCAAGACTTCCATGATCGTTCTTTTACTATACCTGGAAACCCTCTATTTACGTCTCCTAACATCGAGTTACTATTCCCGAAAACAGAGACCAATACGAACACGATATGGGTAGCCCTACAACCGACTCGTCTGCAACCCTTTCACCGATATTTTTCTCAAAGGCCGTCTCTTCCTTCTTCTTCTTCTTCCTTGTCTATTATTCTCCTTTCTTGTTCTACCGTTCTAACCCTAATGTCTCTATCTATACTAACGTCTCTCATTCCTTTCTTTTATATCCCTTTGTATGAAACCCCCGTGGATCGCACTACCGATGTAAATTGATTCGTCGTTACGATGGTAGAGAAGAAATGAGACTTCTATTAGATTAGATCGTTCTATGTTTCAAATAATATTCATTGTTGAGATATGTATTTCTATGTATATATGTATATATGTATATATGTATGTATGTATGTATGTATATATGTATGTATGTATGTATGTATGTATGTATGCCATCTCATTCAAAGTTGTATAAAACAAGTTTTCTTTCTTTCTTTCTTTTTTTTTTTTTACATCATAAAAGACATTCAAGAGTAATTTATTTAATTAAATATTCAACAACAAACTTTAACATCACGATTCTGTGTGTTTTCTAAATTATATGCAATTTTATTTACATTTTTAGCGAAATGCAATTAAGAGTTTGCATTTTTATTCGAATAAATATTGATACCGAATGCTGTCATATTTTTTGCGTTTTCTATAATCACAGATATTTATATTTATCTTTTGAATGAAATTAATTAATTAATGAATTATGCGTTCGCGTATCATTCCTTTTTTTTTTTTTCAAGGCTAACAATCCAATCAATAATTTATCTTCTCGATCATAACAAAAACATTAATCAATCAATTGATTTATCTAGTTTATTATGTCGCGATATTGTATAAAAAAAAGAAGAGAGAGAGAGAGAGAGAGAGAGAGAGAGAGAGAGAGAGAGAGAGAGAGAGAGAGAGAGTGAGCGAAATATCTGTTAGACGAATAAAAAAAAAATGTTTCCGGAAGAGGACGATTATTTACCGATAACGAGAAGATCTTTGTCGGTCGTTCGAATCGAAAATAAAACGACAGAGGGAAGGATTTACGGTCGATCGTGACTTTCGAAACAAAAAGGGTGCTGGTGGAGTAGAGTGGAAAGAGGAGGAGGTGGGAGAGGAGGAGGGGGTGGTACGGAACGAGTGTCTCAGGTACACTAGAGTCCTGCGCACGTGTGTAAATATTTCCCAGTGAAAAGTCGGCCTACCCATTGTGTCCTACAACACATAAATACACACATGCACATAGAAACATACACACTTCACCTCCTTTTTTCTCTCTCTCTCTTTCTCTCTCTCTCTCTCTCTCTCTCTCTCTCTCTCTCTCTCTCTCTTTGTTTCTCTTTCTATTTCTCTCTCTTTCTCTCACACTCTCGCTTTTTCCTAGAGAACATTTACTTGTGCGAGAACATAGATCACGTTCGTGACACCTGCCTGCATGTGGCGACAGTAAATAACGAAATGCTTCGAACATCCCCTCCCCTACCCCTACCATTATACCACTTCATCAGCATTATATACAGGGTGTTCCATATGAAAAGTGTCACGTACTTTTTTTATCTCTCTGAAACATATTTTCGAAATGTTACTCCGATGGTATATATACGCGAGTTATGAATCGAGCGATTTAATAATATTTATTTTCTCTATTATTCCATATTATTTTCTGTTTATTTTGTGTTTAATTTAAATACAAAAAAAAAAAAGAAAAAGAAAAAAAAAAGTTAAAAAGAAGAGAGGGGAAAAAAGAATTGTATTATATGAAATTAAATGTATTTAATGAGAAGGAAAAAGATTGAAATAAATTGTGGTTGAGAAAAAAAAAAAATAAAAAAAGAGAAAAAGATAGTTGATTAAACTCTACGTGGACTACCCTATATTTCTTTCGAGCTTCTCCCTCTCCCTCCATCATTCTTTTTTCTCCTTCGATCATCGTTCGCTCTTTCATAGAAGAGAGAAAGAGAGGCCGATGCCGAACTCCGAAATAGTTTCACTATATTTAGGTTAACTCCTCTTTGACGGGTTGAGGAAATATCGTAAGACACATATATCCTGGAAAAAAAAAGGAAAAAAAAAAAGATGAACTTATGACCTCGTTAAGATTACCCTTTAACATGTTAACCTAATTATTCTTCAAATAATATATGTATGTATATATATATATATGCATGCATACATGTATGTATGTATGAATGTATGTATGTATGTATGTATGTATGTATGTATGTATGTATGTATGTATGTATGTATGTATGTATGTATGTATGTATGTATGTACATATAAAAAAGTAAAGGAAAATATGAATAAAGTTTTGAGATTTTTATATACATATATCGGTCATTCCAATAATTCTGTCTTGAACGAAATTTATATTCGTATACTTGATCTCTTTTTCTTATCTAGGTCGACGTTTTCAACTTTGCCTGTTTCAGAGTCAATTATTTATTGATAAGGAGCAATTTGTAGAAAGGAGGTTAATAAAATGCTATTATAAAAGTTAAGGTAACATTGTTGTCATGACAATTATACGAATTGGGATAATGTACAGAATGATTTTCGCTCCTAAAAACTGTTACGACAAATAATTTCACTAGAGTTATTATTAGAAATATTCGATTTGAAATTTTCTTTGTATTAATCTCTCTTTTATGTTAATTTTTCATTAAATTCGTATTTTCCTTTTTATTCGATAATCGATTTTGGATACCCATATTTAATAATAATGATAATAATGATGATGATGAGGATGATGATGATAATAATGATAATAATAATAATAATAATAATAATAATAATAATAATAATAATAATAATAATAATAATAATAATAATAAAATGAAACAATTTCGGATAAAAACATTTTCCAACACTTCTTTTTTCAACAATTAAAAACGATTTGATCAACGTTTGCAAATAAAAAAGAAAGAAAAGAAAAGAAAGAAAGTAATTTCAATTAGATATTACCGCAACAGTAGGTATATAATTTTTGTTACCGTGACTGTAATGCTTACAGATGACAATGAAATATCGAGATTTGTTGGTAGCAGGAATGAATGTAAGGTCCAACCCTAAACTCTTTAAACAACGAAAAATCTCCTTGAAATCTTACTACATCCATAAAGATGATTACATCGTCTAGTTAGGTAGTATATCGTTCGTCATTAAAAGCAGAGCTTAAAGCCTCACCCTGTTCATTAGATTTAACTATTTAGATTACATAGAGAATCCAGCGGCTTAATTTCTACTCTTATGGGAGAATAGACGACTTAACTGCAAGCTTGTAGTTCTTCTTTTGTGACGAGTATATTAACTACTATTGTTCTCGCTCTCTCCCTTTCTTTCTCTCTGGAAGAGATCTAATCGAGTTATAAACTATTCTAAACCTTAATAAACTTACTATACTTAGAGACATACAAGGAGTTTCACTTCTTAAAATAGGGTAATAATCGTCTATAAGTAATATCGACTCGAAATGTTTAAGAAAGTCTAATAATCTATTTTATATACAGATTTTTGCCAAACCAACGAATACCGATGTATATTTGGTTGATTATGCCGCATATAAATATGATCAGAAAAGAATTGTTGTTATTGGAAAAATATCAGTTTTCGGTTACCCATTGGAATATTGATATTAAATCTCTGATTTTATATAATGAGCACTTCTTTTTTTCGATAAAAGAAGGAAAGAGAAGAGAGAAAGAAAGAGAGAGAGAGAGAGAGAGAGAGAGAGAGAGAGAAAATAATTCAGTAATTAAGTTGGTTAATGAAGTGAAAGAAATCCAGGAGGTAGCAATGTTCGAATGGATACCATCATTTCTCTTTTCTTTTCTTTAGTTTTCCTTAGAAAAAAAGAAAAAAGGGGGATAGAATAATCGGTGTTCTCAATTAAGTGGAACAGGACGGTTAATTGAGTCACGTTTCATTCTTCACGTAGAAACGCGAACGAGTGTTTACAAAAGGCTCGCAAATCAGGCGGCAAGTCTTGTGGTAGTTTTATCGGCATTAAGGTGGACGATATACTTTAATCAAAGCCAAAGTAAACAACATGGCCTAGTTTTTAAGAACATTCTTTGTCTCTCTCTCTCTCTCTCTCCCTCTTTTTTTCTCGGCAATTTCGTTTGCTCGTTTCTTCTTACTTTCTCATCTTGATTTCGTGCTTGTGTTTCTCTTTCTCTCTTTTTTTTCTTCGATATTACGAGTGAAAAGAAGTAATATTTTTTCTATTGATTTTTATTTTATTACCTTAATTTTTTATTTTTATTTATTTTTTCTTCCTTTTCATCTCTTCTTGAGAAATTGAAAAAATTGAAGGATCAGAGAAAGAGAGAGTGAGAGAGAGAGAGAGAGAGAGAGAGAGAGAGAGAGAGAGAAAGAGAGAGGAGGGGGTAAGGGGAAGAGAGAGAGACAGAATCGTCGATGAAAATTTCCAAGCTGTTTTACACCTTTTGATGGATAAACGCTATTGACGAAACGTTCTCTTCTTGTTCGAACGTTGAGTACGAGTATGAAAGATGTCTGTTAACGAGTTTATTCGACGTTAGAAACGAGACTGTTACACGACCAAGTTACTGCTGCTGCTGCTTTCTACTTTACTTTTTCTCGTTTTATCTCACTCTATCCACCTCTCTCGAACGTACACTGTATTAAAACGTGCTTCCTTTTCATCGACGAAATATTTACAAGCCCGGTAGTGAATCGTTTTTCATTGGCAGACTGTTGGAAGCGTGAATAGAAATAAATGTTCACAGATTCCACTTGGTTAGACTTCGACTCTCTTTCCCTCTCTTTCTTTCTCTCTTTCTCTCTTTATCTATTTATCTGTCTATCTCTCTCTTCCTCTGTTTTTCAAGCGATGCACTTTTCGAAGCATACACGGATTTTACTCTTCATTTCCATCAGCGGTGGACTACTTCAATATTTTTTCTATTTCCTTTTCTTTTTTCCCTTTTATAAATGCTCTCGGAGAAAAAAAGAGATTAACAGGAGATCTATCAAATTTTAATATCGTTCTATTTTAAGAAAAAAACATGCTCTTTTATCTCTCTATCGAGTTTATCGAAATATTCTATCTACGTTCTAACTTTAAGCAGCACGAAAAACATTGCTAATATTTGCGAACAATGAGACGATAATTATACGTAAGTGACCTTCTCTTTTTTCTTTTCTTTTTTTCTAACAATTAAAGACGATTAGAAATTTATCGCGCGTCGCGATAAATTAAGAGAAATGATTCATCCTGAATTTGTTTTCTCTCATCAAAATTTATCTCTATTTCCTAATAATTGCATCAACTTTGAAATTGAAATGAGCGACCCTTCTTTCTTCTTTCTTTTTTTCTTCCTTTCTAATCATTCTCTCAACGATTATACTTCTAATAATTAATATCTAACGATTAAAAACGTAGATATCGTAATAATTCTGCGAAAAACATAGTAGTCAAGTCCCTCGGTATACTTCTCTCTTTTTCTATCTTTCGTCGTTTAACATCTGATCGAGCTATCGCATAATTCACCTTTATTAATTAAAAGGCAACCGCGTGTGTCCGCTAGCGACAACGAAGTAGGCGTTCGCGAAACGACAAAGTACGAGCTCTTAATGAGGGTCGTTAATAAAACCTGAAAGGGAAACGTTTCACGCGAAGCGAACTAGATACGTAAATGCATGTTTCTCGTTTTTCAAACGAGTCTTTGTGTATAGTAATTGCGTTTATGTATGATGTTCATATGTATCACTGTATACATATATATACATATATACATACACACACACACACACACACACACACACACACACACACACACACATATGCATTCATATATTGTCTTTACACACACCTACGATTTCTAAGCGTGTCGTCATTCATCGATAATAATTATTCCAAAGGTTGGTTGCAATGAGAAAAAAAAATTTTTTTTTCTTTCCCTTTTTTTTTAAGATATCCTTACAAATAGATTGCATAAATCGATTATGTGAGTCTGGGCTGGGTAACACATGTCGCGGTTCGATGACATACGCAAATGGCTAGTTTAATGTTTACAGAGTATATGTTCCATGCGATAATGTTGGAGGACACCATATTTGTTGCGTATACGTTTATGTACTTGGAAATTACATCGTCTATGATGAAAGACTAATTTTGCGATTATTAAACGTACTTTAGTATCGTAGGTTGATGTACTAAATATAATTATATTATATATATATATATATGTGTGTGTGTGTGTGTGTGTCTGTTTGTAATCAGCTTTATTGAAGTATTAAATTTGGAATTAAAAGTTTAAAATTAAATTAAAAGGAATAACTTATTAAAAAGTGAACATAACATTATTTGTTTTTTTTTTGTTATTGTATGAAACTTGTTATTAAATTAATTAATTGATAATTATAGTTACTTTTAATTTGAAAAGAGTTATACCATATGTCTTTTTGATTTAAAAGTTCGTTTTAAAGGTTGTAAAAGATTTAACGAATAAAAAAAGCATGTATGTAAGTACGTATTATTTTTCTCTCCGTTTTCTTTCTGAAGTTATGTGAACCAGTGGTATAACTCAATCATTTATCGGACTGAGAACACACTAAAACTCTTTTTCTCTCTTATATTTCCAAGAGAGTTCTGGATATTAAAAATAAATAAATAATCTCAGTTGCCAGTGTTCTTTTCTTCTTTTGTTCCTTCATATCATCTCTCTCTTCTGTTTTCTACACAATTTCAGACAGTGAGTTACGAGGGTTCTTTTATGAAAACTTTAATCACACAAACAGAAAGGAATGAATTGCGTTTTATCTGATTAATCGAACAATTTATCTTTTTATTTGCATTATACTACGTTAGTCAAAGTTCAAATATTATACATTTTCATGATAAGCAAATTCAAAACTGGCTGTTCGTTTAAATGAATTTATGAGATATTATCTCTTGGTATTACTTTATTAAAGATAGAATTTGAATTATTTGTAGAAATATTCAAATAAATTTTCACGTTGAAATTTCCTTGGAGATTCTTTTCTTTGATACAAATTTAATTATATATCTTATTTAAAACAGCTTTTTAAAAGCTTATCGGTGTAAAAAGAAATAACATGAATGATCTTTCGAATAAGTCAATCGTAAAATATTAAACACGATTTATGGAGTAATTAAATTTTTATTGGATGTATTAAACTTCGATAAAAAAAAAAAAAAAAAAAAAAAGAGAGAGAGAGAGAAAGAATTGCCATAAAACTATTTCGTATGAATAATAAATATTTCAAAACGTTCGAAACGTAATACGAATAAAAAGAAAGTCCATTTTCTCTCGAAATTAGATATTTCAGTGAGACGATAAATCTCTGAAACGGAAGAAAAAAGAAAAAGTGAAATAAAAAAAAAAAAAGAAACAACAAGAAAAAAGGAAAATTGAAGTAGCATTAGAACGTGACGTAGGTCGAATTTGAAATGAAGAATTAAAGCGGTCGCGATGGCAAAAGCAACAAGCGATATTTTCGTATGTTTTCAAATGCAAGCCACGTCAAAAGATATCTATGTATTTAACTACATATAGTATACGTGGCTTGCATGAATTCGCAGAAAGAAATTGTTTCCACTTGAAGTAAATGGAATCATGTTAATGTGGGTATATGCAGATGACAGTGAGTTATGACTTTTAGAATCTAATAACAAATCTAATGGTAATTTAATGACGAATTTGATAACAAAGTTAAACGAATTATTGTTAGCGTAATTGATTCTATTCCTTAAAAAGAAAAAGAAAAAAGGAAGAAAATGAACCCGAGAAAAATAGAGAGAGAGAGAGAGAGAGAGAGAGAGAGAGAGAGACAGACAGAGAGAGAGAGAGAGAGAGCGATAGACATGGTCGAATATAAAAGTAAATAATAATCAAGATGTATACTGTTTGCTTCTCTTGGAAGGTTCACGATTATTTGCATGAACATTTATCTCTTACGTTTGAAAAATACAGCTGTAAATATACATTTTCATCCGAGGGATGTTACACCACACACCATTGTCGTCTGTTGTCGACCAACGAATTTAGACTTTTAAATGAGTTAGTTGCCTGTCTCATGGACCCAAGTGTATCGCATATTTATACTACCTTCGACGTTCCACGGTTTCCCATATAATACATTTCACGCAGTTTTTATCTTCATCTTGTAAGTTTATATTATATTTAAATTGAAATGATATTTTTCACGATTCCGCTGCATTACAAATTTGAATTTTCTTCTAGCTAATAACAATAATAATAATAATAATAATAATAATAATAATAATAATAATAATAATAATAATAATAATAATGACAATAATAGTTTAATGAATAAATCAGTAGTATTATTTACAAAAAATATATTCGACGTAACGTGCTTTACTTCCATTCATGGCAAGTCCGTTTCATTTTCTTGGTTATCCATTCTATTCCTTTGGTATCTCCATTCTATTATTTTACAATGCGTTTATTAATATATTTTCCAAGTTTAATCTCGATTATAATAAATAAAACTCCAACCTTAATTAACAAGTAAAACTTCTAAAATTCTGCTAACGATCGACATAAATTCGCAACTTGCGATTACATAGAACATGAATGTAACAATTGGCAGTATTGTCGATTTATACGTATAAAGCAACAAAAAAAAAAAAAGAAAAAAAGAGAAAGAAAAGAAAAGAGAAAAATAACAAATAATAACGTCGTCGTTTTAGATAAAAAAGAAGACAAAGAAAAGAAGAAACAAAAAGAAATATGTAATTAACTTCGCAAACGTATTAGACAAAATCTACATATTACATTAAAAGGTGTTCGCGTTAACATCGTGTTATTTTCCGTTTAGTAGGTTCGTACCTTTTAGTATTTGGGTTATCGGGTGTGGCTGTGAAAAGCCCTATGGGACTGTCATGTCCCGTGCTTCACCTATATATGTAGTTCTATAGCATGCTTCTTTGACTTTTCTATTTTACTAGTAATATCAGATTAAATTACGATATGACGTAACGTGTTACAAACTTACAAAAAGGGACATGCTTTCTCCTTAGAACGTTTCAATCTTTAACACTTCGTGAACAGCACGTTCTGTTATTTAGCAAGATGAAATATTTGCAAAAAGTTTGACGATAAAAACAATTTCTTTTTTCCCCCCGAACAAATATCCTCCATTACAATTTATTTATTTTTCTTTCTCTCTCTTTTCTTTTTTTTCTTTTTTTTATTTTTTATTGCCAGATTGCAAATTGATATTAAAAATCTTTTCACTCTATTGTCCGTTTTGATTAAATAGAAGAAGACGATCTCGTATCTTTCATTTCAACTTTTATATTATTATATTTGCAATTCTATCCAACTAAGCTTCGATATTAAAATATTTTCATTCGATTGTTCTTTTTTCTTTCTGTCTCTCTTTTCTTTTTTTCTTTCTTTCTTTCTTTCTTTTTTTTTTTTTTTTTTTTTTAATCGATCAGAAACAGGCGATCCCGTAACTTCTATTTGAATTTTTATATTATATTTGCAATTCTATCCAACCGACCTTAGCAAATCGATATTAAAATATTTTCACTCGATTATATTTAGGATCGATAAACGATTCGGATAATAATCGTTATTCAGTTATTACAAAAGATGAGAATATTGCAAGGCGTCATCTTAAGATCGTGTTTTATCCCTGCTATTCTATTAGATTAATGAGAACGTTTAGTTCGGAACGACCAACGAAGAAAAGATCTTTCATTAATATTCTCACCCATCCCTCTTTCCTAAATCTACCCCCATCTCTGTCTTTCTCTTCTTCTCTTTTTTCTTTGAGAGCCCTAAGCTCCGTCACTCACAACGAATTACGAGGAGGGTTCCGTCGGTGTTCAAGTTTTACAAGGCACATTTCTAAAAGAGATAGTTATCGGCGACGGTTATGGCCAAGCAACAGCTATTTCATCCTGACGTTCAATTTCACGGGCTGTTTTAAGACGTCACCGGACGTGTTCTTTCGAATTATTGAAATAGATAATCGCTTTTATCATTAAATAATATGGCTAGACTATATAGACTATATATATGTGTATATATATATTTCATAATTAATGAAAATAGAACGACATGACGTCTGCTACGTTTCTTTTTTACAACTAACGACGATAACTATGGATTATATTTATGACGAGTTATAGAAAATGTTACGATCGATATTAAAAGGAGCTAAGACGTGTTATCTCTTTGATGTATGTATGTATTATTTATATAAACGAATAATTATTTTCTATAAGAAAAATAGATTAAATTTATTAATTTGCGTCATTGATAATATCGATATATTGAAATATTTATCGTTGATTTATTATCGCATAGAAATTACACGCTATTACGAGATAGGCGAAAATGATAAAATGATATCGATGTATAATCGAAACTGTTTCGAAGAGGAGAGAAGATACGAAAGAGATAAAGAAAAAAAATTCCTAGTCGTTTTTTTCTTTTTCTTTTTCTTTCTCTCTCTCTCTCTCTCTCTCTCTCTCTCTCTCTCTCTCTCTCTCTCTCTCTCTTTTAATTTATCGCACATGGATTTTATACGTCGAGTGGCGACTAAAAGTTCTCTAATTATAAAATAATGATTATAAAACAATTCTCGTTGTCATATAACAATCTGAAAAAAAAAAAGAAAAGAATTAGCCTAATAATTCTGCGGGGAAAAAAAAAAGGAAAACAATAATAACAGAATTGATTTAAAAGAAACTCATTTTGGAACTTTTGGTCTCTCCATTTCGTACTTTATAAATACGAAGGTATTAAATCGAAATGTTTATGAAAAAGATATATTACAATAATCCTTTTAATTTTCATTTTGATACGTATGAAGCGATAAAAATAAATAAAACTAACGAGAAATAAGCCAGACGATTCTCTCTAGCGATAAATTATTGTTCTCTTCGTTGTTATAAGAACTGTACAACGATCTCAATATTCTTCGACGATATAATGAGTTTACCGCAAAAGAAGAAAAAGAAGAAACTTTTCTTTACTCTCCTTTTTATACATATCCAATACTTTGGAAGTCTCGATACCGTCTATTATGCAAAGAAATGAAACTTTAATTCAAACGAACCAATTCTTCTTTTAGATTTTATTTTTTCTTTTAACAACAATGTAATTCATTATCTATAACGAAACTTGGTATTTTATATTTCTTACGTAATAAAAAAA
>NC_057696.1:3152017-3185138 GCF_014466175.1 Vespula pensylvanica
AAAAAAAAAAAGAAAAACATCTGAAAAGTAATCCAAGTTAAATGACTTCAACAAGGAGAACAATCCCTAGAGAAAAAATGTATTTAATTCTCAATCTTAAATACAATTATTCGACGTTATAAAAGTAACAAATTAATAATTATTAATAAATCCAGTTGACAATGATATTATAAATCATTAATCAAAGTCGTATAAAACACTTTCCTCATTCTCTTTCTACTTCTCCTAAAATTCTTCTCCTCTCCCCTAAAACGAGATCTTTCAACTTGTCAGTAAGTTTCTAACGAGTAAACAAACAAGTCTTTCTAGCAAGTAAACGAAAAAGACATATATACGTACATACATACATACATACATACAAACATATATATATATATATATATATATATATATATATATATAGACGCACATAAATGCGAAGACAGTGAGTGACGTTCGACGTCATTGCTGTCTAGAAGAGTTGAAGTTCTGATGGAACCTATACGCTATTATGACCGTCGGCATTTTTCGAGGTCACTGACTTTGTTGCTGCCGAAAGTTCGAAATAAAACGAAACGTTAGGACTTACGACGATCTAATACTTGCACGTCCGAGGGTTAAGGCCAAAAGAGACTTGCATGCTTCGAAGCAATGAGCCGATGCTACATGTTTCTCCTATACAATGGTAAATAATAGTGAGGCGGAGGAAGGGTAGAGGTGGAGTAGGAGAGTGAAGTTAGTACTCTAATCGATATATCGCGAAAAGAGAAAAAGAACTTTCTTGCTGTAATAGTAGTAGATGCTTGAAATTCTCAATTCGAAATCCATCGTAGCCATCGGACTTGCATAATCTTTGCAAAACCCTTTTAACTGTGAACCTTTTTGCCTGAGATTTATGTTCTTAGAAGGAAGAGATAGATATATAAAAAAAAAAAAGAGAAAGAGATAGATAGAGAAAGAGATAGGAAAATAAAAGGTAGAAAGAGAGAGAGAGAGAGAGAGAGAGAGAGAGAGAAAGAGAGAGAAAGAGAAAATTAAAACACGTTGCGCGATAATACGTATCGTTTCGGAAAAAGTATTTCTACGAAAGATTTACGATAAAAGAAAAATATACGATCTTGAAAGAATAACTGTATGTCGAGACGAATTAAAGGGGACATCCAACATGAAACTAATCGTCGTATTTTTTTTTCTTTTTTTCTTTTTTTTTTTTACGAAATCTAATTTAAAGGATTGCTTGTACTTAATCTTAAGACGCGTTTACAGACTGACACGCGTTATACAAGGTAGATGAAAAAATTATTGAATGATATTCCGAAAGATATCGCTACCTTTTTCAAGCTAATTTCTTTTCTTTTTTTGTTTTCTAGTTGTAAGATTACAAACCTGGTTTTATAAGTCTAAAATTTATCGAGGAAATAATAATCGATTTGTAAAATTCGTCTGAACTTTTGATCCACTTTTGATCACGTATAGTTAGTCGCGTTAACGCTCGACATTATTCTTCTTCTTTCATTTTCTACTTTTTTTTTTGTAAGCAAGTAAAATTCCTGTTTTAATTATACTAATCTCGAACATTTCATTTTGTGAATAGATTAGGTGTGTGTATGTGTGTGTGTGTGTGTGTGTGTGTGTGTGTGTGTGTGTGTGCGCGTGTATGTTAAATTACGAGACAATAATCCGAAAATGGGGGAAAGAGAAAATATCAATATCTTTAACATTAAAGAGAATTTATACGTGACTCGTTAGGAAATAGTATTGAGCGAGGTAATAATGAGCAACTGACTATATTTATAAATTATATCGTAAGATTACGAATCTCTCGAATTTCTCTACGATCGCCTTTCTAAGATATCTGAAATTCGACCTAATCAGGGCTGCGCTATCCGCAGAATAACGCCTACTAAAATATCGATTCTCTCTTGGTTCAATGCTAATGCTTTGCAGTCCCGAAGGTAAATTCGTGTTATTACGTAATTTCTCAAATAATAGATCTATGAAATAACAATGGAGTAAAACCTGAACGAATTTTACGATAATAAAGAAAGAAATAGAAATAGGATTTATATGAATATTTCATATAAAACATTGTCTCTGTTCAATGTCGTACTACTCGATGATTAAAACTAAAACAGAACACGTCTTTTCTTTTCCTTTCTTTTTTCTTTTTAAATATTATTTTCTAGTAGAATAATTATCGTAATAATAGGTATATAAAATTAATATGTATTCGCAGAATACGTCAGATCTTTCTTTGATTATGAATCGACAATTGCAAAGCTCGAAGGACCGAGATTGAAAGAGCTTTTTAAGATCCCTCTTAATTAACGATTTTTGTGGATGCACGCGATATTTAAATCTACGATCATACGCGATCGCACGTTTTCTTTCTCCAATTTTGATCGATTAACATTCACAAGATTTAACACTTAATATTCACCTACGTTCATTCATTTTCAATGCATTTGAAATGCACTTCGCTCATATCCATTGAAATACTGATATCATTCAATTCCATATGTTAAAAGAGAAGGCAATCTTTATAATTAATTCATTACTATCTCGAAATTGATATTTGAAATTAAATTACGAAGTAGAACGGAGTAAGGATTCTCGAAACTTTCTTAATCTTATTTCTAGAAGATATAGAAGTACAAAGTTCCATAAAAACAAGAAAACAGTTCTACAAAAAATAATTGAAATTCTTAATTATGCGTATCTCTTGCTTTATATATGAGACATAATTAAATATTGTCGATATTGAAATCTAATGAACACGTCAATATTCAATACAAATACTTGTGAACCAGTACGATAAGTCGACGAGTCAAAGTAAAATATAATTGTCGAAGTTAATGTAACTATCTTTTTTACGATCGAGATAATGACCGTTACTTCGTAATTTTCCATAAAAGGATACAAGAATGTTTCCAGTTTCCAGTTTACAGCAATAAGCCGTCTTTAAACAAACGACAAGACACCGTAGTTCTCGTAATTCTCATTATTATTCACGATGCATCGTGTCTTCCTTTAAAACGATTATTATCTTAAGAATATAAATTCTTGTTTGTAGTATGGCTAAAATATTTTCATTAAACGATCTAACATCGTTAATCGATGTTATATATTTTCTTAACTTTGTCGATCGTTCTGCACGTGTCTTTTTAATCACGCACATTAAGAGTATTCTATCTGAAAAAGAAAAGAGAGAGAGAGAGAGAGAGAGAGAGAGGGAGAGAGAAAATATATAAAGATAAATAAATAAATAAAAGAGATCATTGCGAGAAGTTGGCCAAGTTTATTGCAGATATTTGTTCTCGTTCCGAAACGACACTACCGCGAGATGGTACGCATTAATTATTTACGACCACGTAACATACGAGAATATTTCTAACTGTGTGTATGCGTGTGTATGTGTGTGTGTGTGTGTGGTGTGTTTGTAATGCGAGAACATGCGGGTTCAAAGAAGAGACACCAATGAAGTTAAGTTTTGCTGGTGCACACCTGTGTTTAACACGTTTCTCATCGTTATCTTTGTAATTGTTTTAAAGCAAACAATTTTTCTTTTTTTCTTCCTTTCTTTCTACCTTCTATTTTCTCTTCTTTTTTTTTTTTTTTTTTTTAACGCAGTCTTATTTTTCAACCAAAGAAATTCTTTTTAAAAGAGCAAATTTTACATAGATACTTTTATTTTTTTTACTAACCATCGAGTGGCAAATAACGTATTATCATGATACGTGGTGAATATATATCGCGCTATTTTTCGCATAGTACAAAAAATTCTCGCAATAGGTATTGTATATCAAGTGAGATGTTTCAATAAAGGAACCCTTTGAAGGGAGTCTTATCAAAACGACAGAGACACCCATTGTACGTTGCAGATTTTATGGATTCGATCGATCCTCTCTCTTCTCTCTCCCTTTCTTTCTCTTCGGATTTGACTTACTTCGACCTAAAGATACAATGTGTTCAAAGAATATAATAGTAACGTTTATAGAACCTATATCTATATATAGATACGTACTATGTGTATATATATATGTGTGTGTGTGTATGTATAAACTTACTAATATATATATATAAACACATATATGTACATGTATATATATATATGTATATATATGTATGTATATGTATATATAAACTTAGAGAGACAGAGAGAGAAAGAACGATAAGGGAATTTAAACTAGAAGAATCGATTCTTCGGGTTTACGAAGCAATATATTTCGAAAAGAGAGAGAGAGAGAGAGAGAGAGAGAAAGAGAGAAAAAAAGAAAAGGGAGTTCATTGATTTGTCACTTTGGCGATAACTTATCTCGCTCTATAATTTTTTTTTTTACATCAACCTTGTAGCTTTTTTATTGTTTTTCTTTTTTTCGTTCAATCACAGATTCCACAATCGATTCTCGCTTTTCTGTATTTCAAAAGATTTCAGTATAGACTCAATGCCGAAAAAAAAAAATTAAAACCGCAATGAATAGTTTAGTATACCCAAAGCTTGCTACGGCAACACGTAAACATACAAAATGGAAGACAAAAACAATACCGTAACGAGCATTGTTCGTGCACAAAACGCAGAGCAGCAATTCTGCAAAAATGAAAACCTACGCGTCTGTGTATATGCGTGTGTTAGAGGGGGAGAAGGGGAGGAGATGGAGGAGGGGAGAAAGTGGAGGAGGGGGAGGAGGAAGAGGGGATGGAAGAGGAAGTGGAGGAGGAGAAGGAAGAGAAATCCGACAAATCTAATACGATTTTTCATGCTGCGAATTCTCCCGGAAAATTTTCTCTCACCCTCAGGCGATAAACCGTCAGCATAACTCGATCGAAGCTATTACTACTACCGACCTCCTTTTTTTTCTTTTCTTTCATCTTCTCACACATAGAAACGTACATATAGTGTGTATGTCCGTTCAGGTTTGCACAAGTTGTCCTTCCTTAATAATGTGTCCGCCTACTCTATGAAGAATGGAATCGTTTTTATTAAACTCGGTAAAACTTAAATTTAACCACGTCAAACTTTTCACCTTTACATATAGAGAACTGTTTATTCTCTAAAAATCGATTGGAATATAAAATTAATAAATTAAAATAATAATAATAATAATAATAATAATAATAATAATAATAATAGTAATAATGGTAATAAAAAGGATAAAGAGTAAATAAATAAACAATTCTGTTAATTTATAAAGATATAAGTGACAATCTATATCGCGTGAGATCAATGACGAATAGTAAAAATAAAATAAAAGATTCAAGTGAAACAAGTTGCGAATAATTCAAAATATTTACGAAACATGTACGAATGGAAGTATGAAGATAAAGAAGAAAAAGAAAATAAAAGAGAAAGAATTTTATACGAATAATTAATTACGTATAAAGGCTTTCCTGCCTAAAATACAAACTGACAGTAAACAACAAAGCGATGCAACGAGGCATATGCGTTGTATGAAAAATATTGGAAGTTTCGGAAAAAATTGAGAGAGTACTACCACTGTACTACTCGTTTACCGATTATCAGATACGATAAAAATTGACGAATTGCGATTGAACGAAGATAAACGACAGCTCGAAAATAGTGATGGATCGAATTGGACAGAGATATTAACAGAACAGATGCCCTGACCCCGACACACTCCCACTGCTTCTGGCTCGCCAAAATAAACAACCTCGGCAGTGTTAACGACGGCGAAATCGATGCCGAAATTTCCGAGTTAGCTGGTTGGTTGGTTGGTTGGTTGGTTGGTTGGTTGGTTCGTTGGTTAGCTAGCTACCTAGCTAGCAAGCTTGGCTAGGTCATCGAGCGTGGTTCAGTGGATAAACGTGATGCCGTGACGTGAGCCAATAAGACATTGCGAGTATTCGAGCACAAGTAAGGGCAAAAAGCACCCCTTACTTGAGAAACAACCCTTTCCTTTGGTCATTCGTATTTTTCGACATCAAATGAATAAGGAATTAACTTTTAATCCATGATACGTGACCCTTACGGAAATTCTTGACCAGTACAATATTTTTCCTGATTTTCCGGATTTTTGATCAAGGAAAATGAAATCTTGTTTTGCGAACATATTTACATCGTTATCTCGTATATCTTGTTTTCTACGATAATTTGATAGACGCTAGTAATTATATTAAAATTGTAAAACCTAGGAAAAAATTATTTTACTTTTACGAACTTGGTTTTAATAACATCGTGAAACACGTAGTTAATTCTTTATATTTTTTCCTTAATAAAAGAAAGAACATACTGACATACGCACGCACGCACGCACATCTCAAAATTAATATACAAAAATAATAATCGCGAAAGGAAAACCATTCTAATGTTACGAACATTTTGATTAAATAAATTTGATCTAATGAATATCCAGATATATATGATAAATCTCAATACGATGATCGCTTTAAAATTTGAACGGAAATAGACAATAAATAAATCGAGGAAAGGAAAAAAGAAAAATATATCGATCATGGTTCTACCGAAACACGTGAGGATTTTCTTCTATGGCACGCGACTTTAACATGAACAACGACGTGTACGAAACGACGTTCGCGTTTTCTGATTACGGTCAAGTGCGAATGTCACGGGTTCAACCTTCGCGTGGCATTATTACAAAATTGCCCTCGAAAAGGTCCAAAGTCGTTGGTATACCGTTGCTATTGCTAGCTAGCCATTGCTACAATGGATAATAGAAGCAAAGGAGAGGGTTAAGCTAAGATGGTGGTGGTTTGTATGTGGGGGTGGCTTGGTTAATGGACGGTGCTGGTGCAGCCGGAGAACTTTACTTTCCGTGGCATCGTTTCGAACCGTTAGCAGTACGAGGTATATATATACATATATATATATTGTGTCTGTGTGTGTGTATGTATGTATGTATATGCGTAGACCGTTATCGCGACCGCCATCAACGCTCCCTTTTCCTGGCTGGCCCTTCTGCCGACCAACGTTGTACACTTTTTTCTCTTTCCTCTGTTACAAAATCAATAACGAGAGGTGCATTTCGCCGAAGGCGTTGATAAACGAAATTCTACGATCGAATCGATCGAACACTAATAGAACATATTTTTCAGTTTATAGTAAAAATTAAATCGATATCAATATATATTATAATTAGAGCGGAGTATCACGTTAAATGTGCGACCGAGCAGCCCCGTTGATGATGGCACTTTATCAAAATCGATTTTGCATTTTCAAGCATCGATTTTGTAACATCAAAACGTTTTGTAAATTAAAAGTATATTTCTTGATAAGAGTAAAAACGACGATAAAAATTCTTTCCTTCTTTTTTTCCTTTTTTTTTTTTTTTTTTCCTACGAAACATTTAGGCTATTTGTATAAATGAATGTAAGGTTTATCTCTAATAATGTTTATTTCCAAAGATAATAATAATAATCAAAAATAAAAGTAGGTACGTTAAAAGTATGTACTCGTACATACTTTTGATATATTCCAAAAAAAAATATATATATATATTAATGTATTAAGCATAATTAAAACTTCGTTTCACAAGAAAATGTTTTACAATTGAATTGATCTGGGGGAAAAAAAATTATGAAAAGAGCAATCATGGTAAAATGAATCTGGTAAAAGAGGATCGATAGTTCGTTAAAATTGCAAGGAATCCTGATTGTCAAAGATAATCCGATTTTCCGGATGCGAAATAATATACTCGGAAAACACGATGCATCTGTTGTTGTCGTTGTCCTGCAAATTCATCAGTCTGAAAAGCTGGGAGATTAAGCCTATCGACACGTTGAGAGGAAGAGATAAAGAGGGAGAATAAAAGGCATACTCGATTCAGCCTCCAATTATGGATCACAAGATGAACGTTTATGCAAGCTATATGAATCTTTTTTTTTTTATTGTCTTTACGAACATTTTCTTAATTTCGAATTATTTTTATTTTATTGATCTCAATCGTTTATATGAATCGTGTTAATATTCCTGATACTTCCTTTATTTTTTTCCTTAAGAATTAACATTTCCATTTAAACAAAAGACAGTTCTGTAAAAACGTATTGAATCGTAAAACTGTAAAGCGGGCTGATCTAGATATCTCTTCTTTTTTCTAATTCTAACTTTATTAATTTATAAGTTTTTACACTTTTTTATTTCATCGATAAGACTTTATTTGTATTTTTAATAAAATTCGAATAGAAATAAATCAGTCGATTTCAATCCTTTTAATTCTGATTTAGAGATTCTCTAATCTTTCTCTCTCTCTTCCTTTCTCTCTCTCTCTCTCTCTCTCTCTCTCTCTCTCTCTCTTTCCCTGTCAATTCAACGAGACAATTTTTTTCAAAGAACTATAACAATGAAATGTCACGCGGTGAAATGTCATAAAGCGTTTATAGTAATGGTTTATCGATGACATTATTCTTACGTATGATCCATATATGTGTGTATATATGTGATATACGATATATATTATATGATATTTCTAAATCCGACTAGAGAAAGAACTATAAGAAAATAGATGAACCTAACAGTTTATAGGATATATTGAGACGATAATAAAGTTTCTCTTTCTATAATAAACGAGCTGTGAGTTTAATCAAAGGCAAATCCAATTCTCCGCGTTAATCAAGGTTACTACGCGTTTTACGACTTTGGATATACGAAAGATAAAAGGAGAGACAAACTTACAAGAGAGGGAGGAGTGGGTTGAAGGGTGAGTTCGAAGTTGCAATACAAATACTGATTTTGCATACAATGCTTGACGCGAGAACCGTTTAATCATGCATCTAGCACGCTTCTCGTTAATATCGATCGATAAACGAGGAATACTTCGGTAGTACACTTACATACGTATATATATATATATATGTTTGTGTGTAAGTGTTTCTGTATGTACGTTTATATAAATATATACATATGTGTGTGTGTCTGTTTGTGCATATGTATATATGTATATGTATATGTATATGTATATGTATATGTATATGTATATGTATATGTATATGTACAAGTGTTTCTTGTCTCATTTCGACGTTGAATTTGACGAGTTGTACAAAGACTCTTCTCCTCGAGACATTTTTGAGAAAAGAAAAAATAAATAAAGGAAGAGAACCCCATGGTAACCCTAATCGTATATGATAATTTTTAAGATTAGATTCCCCTATCCATATTTTTCTTTTCTCTTTCTACTTTTCTTTTTTTCTTTTCCCTTGTTCCTCTTTTTCCTTTCCTTACCTGAAGAAGTTGATATCCGCCTTATTAAGAGAGTCCAAGAAAAAATAAGAAGAAACACGAAAAATCGCCTAACTTGATCTTTCATGACTGACTCCTTTTTCAGCACACACTTTTTCTATCGAACGATCACGATAATCACTCGGTTATTCTTGCCGTTGTCGCCGTCGTTGTCGTTGTCGTTGCTGTTGTTCTTGTTGTTATAAAAAATGTACTTTTATCACCTCTGAAGTCTCACGTTGCATCCTCCCTTTAATTTAATTAAATAGGAATTTCAAATATAAAGACGGAGTGAAGGAGAAAAAAAATTTTCGTCTCTTCTTGCTTCTATTTCGAATATAGATTAAAAGAAAAAAGATATTTACGTATTTTTACGAAGGTGTCGTAAAATGTACAAGATCGTAAAAAGCAGCTGTGTTATATAGGGTATGTATATTATATATATATACATATATATACATATATATATATATATATATACGATGGCGTGTAAAGAGATCATCGCGTGAAGTGTCGTAACATTGAAAGTATCTCTTTTCTCTAATGAAATAGTTTCTTCTTTTCATTATTTTTTTTTTCTTTTCTTTTCCCTTTTTCTTAATTTTATTCTATTTTATATTTTATACCCCGTGAGAAAAAAATAATTTTAAGGCGAAGGGCAGAAAAAAAATGTAAGAGATTAGAATTTGTATTGAACTCGATGTACGTGGTGATAAGCGATATTGAATAGAAAGAGATAGATAGATAGGTAGATATATATATAAAATATATGTATATATAGACAGAGAGAGAAAAAAAAAGAGAAAGTGTAAATACAAAGATTAGAAAAAAGCTACCTTACGATAATTTTCGTAAAACGTGAAAAAGAATGTTCGAGAAATGGACAATATAAATCATTTTTAATCGTAATTGAAATCAATCGGAAATGAAATAAATGTATGGGATAAAAAAAAATATATGTATATATCACATTTTTCTCGAGGAATTATATTCTTGATAGAGCTATCGATCCCTTTCCTTATCGCTTTCGAACCTATTGGTAATGTTATGAAAAATCACCCAATAATATCATTCACGACATTGTTACGACCCTATATGAGACATATCGAAAGAAATATATTAACTAAAATTAACTAGAGAATTACTGAAAGATAATACATATATAAATCACGAAAAATTTCTTAATGAAATTTTCATGAAAAATAGAAAAGGGAGGACACTTTCTATAAATCTTTTCATATTACCTTGTCGACTCACTATCTCACTATTTTCCCCTTTTTTTTTATGAACAATCAACGTACTCTTCTTTCTCTTTACACTTTTTTATTAATAATTAATCGATCGACGTGAATTTTAAGTACGAAACGTTGTCCGAGTTTGAAGACACTGGCAACTCGTCGTCTCATTTTCCTTTGTCTCTCTCTCTCTCTCTCTCTCTCTCTCTCTCTCTCTCTCTCTCTTTCTTTTTTTCTCTGTCTCTCTTTCTTTCTTTCTTTCTATCTGTGCAAGACAAAAAATGTTTGACGATCAAAGAAAGAAAAAAAAAAAAGAGAGAGAAGAGAGAAAGATAGCTAAAAACAAATAAAACGAAAGAATCTCGAAATATTACTCGTAGAAGGAGAGGTGGATTAAAAAAAAAAAGCGAAACAAGGATCGACGAATAACCAGCTATAAAAGTGTCGCGGCTTTGACGGCGTCACAGCCGATACTGAACGACATCGAGACGCCCGCCGTTATCAGAGGAAATTTTTCGGCGCGTGCGCGTTAACACGCGTGCGCCCTAAAGGAATCGTGCACGGGGAATATATCCCCCTATGGCTGCTCTGGGAATAGGCGCGACCCCTCTTTTACACGTCGTTCCACGCGGGCCACGTTCTAATTATTGCGAGCCAACTAGTTTTGGCTCGTCGAGGATATACTTCTAATGAAACCAAAGAGCTCTTTTCGATCCTTCGTAAAAATATATATATATGTATGTATGTATGTATACGTGCATGTATGTATCTATGTATGTATGTATATATATATGTATGTATATATGTATGTATGTATCTATGTATGTATATATGTACGTATGTATGTATATATATATATGTATGTATATGTGTATGTATGTATATAGGTATGTATGTATGTATGTATATACGTATGTATGTACATATGTATGTATATATATGTATGTATGTATGTACATATGTATGTATATATATATATGTATGTATGTATATATGTATGTATGTATGTATATACGTATGTATGCACATATGTATGTATATATATATATATGTATGTATGTATATATGTATGTATGTATGTATTTTTTTTTTAAATAATCATATTAATTCATTGTTAAAGGGATATGACTTTTATGAATCTTTCTTTTTTTTTTTCAATTATATCGTATTAAAATATTATTGATATCGCGGTAATAATAATAATAATAAAAATTATTCTCGAAATTATATTAATATTCCATTAATAAAATTCCATCGAACAATTGAAATAAAATGATTAATTAAAATTTCGACGGTTTTAACGAATGTAATAAAAGCAAATGTAGTACGCATTTAAATCGATTAATATTTTTTTTTTTACTTTTAATTGTTCCTTCTGGGTTCGTATCGGTCCGACAAAGGGTGTTTAGTTTTAATTTACTGAACGAAATTAAAGGAAAGTTTTACTCGTTGGGTTTAGGAAAGTTCTTCGGAGGTTCGAATCGATCTGGTTTTCTCACCTTTGACTTGTAGCCGACAGGTGGTATTCGATTTCAAGTCGATAACACTACCTACCACCATACTTTATTCTAATTTGATTAACACATCGATCTGTAAACGAATCTTCTTCTTCTTCTTCTTCTTCTTCTTCTTCTTCTTGTTTTTTATTCTTCTTCTTCTTTTTTTCTTTATCTTGAAAATGTTTATTTCCTATCCCCACTCTCTCCCTCTCTCTCTCTCTTTTATTCCTATTTCTTATTTTCTTTAGAAACGTGGTAAATGTGCAGAGAGGTGAAGTGGAGAGTAGGTGTTGGAAGCTTACTTTCACGCGACATCGTTTGATTTAAGGGCTTAGTAGACCTACGCTTTTCCAGCTTTGCGTTCTTTTCACACTAGCACTCGCTATGTATTCTGTCACTTATGATTTAGAATGGCTTTCAACCGATCGACGAAAACGCATTGACGAAGTGTTTTCACCACCTGCTTTTCTTGTATCGTCTAAGAGTGGAATATATTTTCTTTGAATCCTTCAAGAAACTTTCTGATCTTCTCGTAAAAATAAATAAATTGTATGTATGTATGTATGTATGTATGTATGCGTGTGTGTGTGTGTGTGGGTTCGTAGATGTATATTGAAAAAATAAAATATTCCTCTCGAATAGAAACATTTTTTGTAGAAGTAACTTGTTTTAATAAAATTAATTTACTTACACACACACACACACACACACACACACAATTTTATTTTTTCTTTGCAAATAAATTTTTAGAAAAATTAAATTCGAATTTTCTTTACTTCACGTACGTTGTATATATATTATTAAATTCGATCAAACGAGGAAATGCTAATTAACATGATTAATATATGTCGAATCAACGAATGAATACAGTTCTAATGAGCCCAAAAAGAATTGTCCCGATAATGAATATCGTTAGGCAAGTAAGTATGTAAAAGTACTTATATTTGCGTATTAGAGATATCGTCGTTAACGATGCATTCGATTCACGAGAAAATAAGATATAATGACCAGCTGGGTAGCTGATTGGTTCTTTAGAGCAAATAGCTTATTATTCCCCCTTGTTACAAAGAAACGTTCAAAAGATTAGGGAGACCAATTCCTGTAATCCTCTTACCGCATATGCTTGTATTTCCACGTGTAAGACACGTATTCTTATATTTACGTATCATTTGACAAATAATTTTTTAATACTACGTAGATATAATTCTAATTAGTCTAAAAAAGAAAATGAATTTTTTTTTTATACATTTTAAAAGAATAAAATAATATCGATTATACGATAGTATTTATACGAAGTATAAAGATAATATATTTTGGCCGTGGTTACGTTTATTATTTTCGCCATTTTTTTTCCTTTTTCTTTTATTTATTTATTTTTTGTTTTGTTTTTTTTTTTATCGTCCCTTTCTCATTGTATAAAGATTTTTAGTGCGAAGATGATATCGTCTTACAATTCCTTTCGTACGGCGAACAACGAAACGTGATATCTTTAGAAAAGAAGCTGAAGGTAACATTGTAGAATATATATATATATATATATACTTTCATCATACATACATACATATATACACATACATACTACATACATATATACATATATATATATGTATCAACAATGAGTTGAGACAATGGAGCCCTTGGCAGTAGCGATTAGGTATGGACAATCGATGGACTTAGAGAATATTTCCAACTGAATTGTTCGATGTTTTCTACACATTTTTTTACGAATCTTAAATAACATTTTATTAAATAAATAAAACTCTCAACGCAAATAAAAAAAGAAAAAAAATCTAAATATGAGATTGTACGACTTACGTTAAGGGATAGAAAAAAAAAAAAGAAACTGAGTATAATACACTTCTGATAATATAAAAATTTGATAATGTGAAACTTATGAAAACGATAATATTTTACTTACGTGTATCGTCTACATTCGACCGGAAATGTATTTCTATCTATCATAGAATCATAATGATAAATTGCAGACTGGCCCTTGCGTGAAATTTCGTGTTACCTTGCAGCCGATTCGTTACGGGGTGGCAAATTTATTTGTTGTCACTGAACACCCTTTGTAACGTCCCTAATCACGCAATGTTAAAGATAACGATTCACTAGGATGAAGCTCTCATATCTTTTAAAGTCTATGACCTAAACTTTGAGAACAATGTAGTCTTTATCTTTCCGTACGTAACTTAATTATACTTCTATCTTCAGGAGAAAAAATGAAAAACTTTTTATAATACCATTAGAGACTTTCAGCCTAAAACTATGTACATATATATATAGCGAAAGATTAAGACTTTAAGATATAAGATATACGAGTCACTTTTTTTTCATCTTTATCGTGAATCAAAATTATTAATAATTTAAGTATATAATTACAATTAAAGAATATATATATATATATAGTTACTTAAATATTAAAATATAACGCAAATATAATTATAAAAAATACATATACATAAATATATAAAAATATACGAATATCTTTTAAATGTAATATATTTTTTGTTTCGAAAAAAAAAAAATATATATATATATATACATATAATCTATTAAAAAATTAATAATAAAACGTCTGTTTATAAAATAAAATGTAAACGTAATCATTTGAGCAGCTTAATCATTAAGATTAAATCCAATAAGATTATAGTCATCTTCTGATAAAGAAAGTCTCAAAAAGACAAAGTACATGGCATGTCTCTTAGTTCTTTCGGTAAAACCCTTAGTCTATTCTCCCTCGTCTCTTAGTTAATCTCTTAAAATACAACCCTCCAGGAAAGTAACGTTTCGTCTAAGAAAATATACTTACTCCATCCCTCTTCTGCAATGATAATGGCATGTCGGCATTATTTGTCTACGTATGCGAGGGGTGCATTTCAATTGATTCTACTTCGCAAAGATCCAACGAAACATCTCGAATAAAATTCGTCGAACGAAATATCTAATGGTACTACTACGAAGTAAGAAATTCGTTCTAGGGATGTCCTTCGAGAATAATCATTCATCCATTAAGGTCATCAGTGCCGTTTGTCTTTCGTCTCTTTCTATTCTATCTTCTATAGTCACGTATTCCTCTTTTTGTTTTCTGGGAATTTAAGGTAGAACTACGGTGGCGCATTTGTTTTCAAGATCCTTTCAACACGATAAATGAGAGAACGTAGAAAAAGAGAGAAAGAGAGAAAAAGAGACAGAGAACTAGTTTGGCCTTGAAAATCAATCGATTTCTCTTTTCCTTTCATACACAATACACACACACACACACACACACACACACACACACACACACTTTTGCGCTAGAGCGTAAAATAATTTAATTTAAAAGAAATTCGATCAAACAAGTACGCTCGCTTTTTCTTCGTCACATTTTTTTTATCGAATTTAATATTTCTTTTTCTCTTCTTTCTTTCTTCGGAGATAACTGGAATAAAATTTTTTGCGTATTAAGAAACGTTAATCTCTTCTTAATCCTTAAAGTGGAAGACGTAAATTAGTTGAGAATCTTTGAATATCTCTTAGATAAAAAGAGGTTATATAAATTCTGATTTTTTACGTCGAAAAACTCTTTCTTCTTTCCTTCTTTTCCCTTCAAATAATTTCTCTAATAATTCTGTTTAACAAAATAATTGTTTACGTCGACTAATATTCTGTCGTAAGAAATTTGCTACGTTATTATATTATAATAGAATGTCTTAAAAAGGTCACTTTGAAAGCAAAATAAAGAAAAATCGATATTGCGCTGACTAAACAACTGTTGTAGGATAAATTCGTAGACGTTCTATCATGACAATGTCTCCTAAAAGATGTAAGTTTGTTCTTCGTTGAATGGGAAACATCGGTGAGTCAGAGACGCAGAATCATCCCCTTGAGATCTGACGACTATGTACCTAATACTATGTGTATACAATGTATATAAATAAATACGTGTATACGTGTTTATACGTACAATTAAGAAATTCTTATATATATATCGTCATCGAATATTATATCTACGCACATATAAATCATTTATTATGAAATTGGTATTCGAGTAAAAAAATAAAAAAAGAAACAAAAAATACTTAATCTATTTGTAATACGATTACTATCAATAATACGATATAATTATGCTCTTGCCATATGCGCTAAATTAATCTCCTTTTTTTTTTTTTTTTTTCTTAATCACATTCGATACATCGAACACAATATTGGATATGTTTATCGAAAACTACTTAATAGACGTATTTAATCCTATGTGATTAATTATTATCAAAGAGCCGACCTCGAAAATCACTTAATAAACGCTAATAAACTCCATTAAAGAGCGATATGTTATACGCTGAACCAAAACGTTCGAATTATCGTTCATTTCTGGCAATATCATTAATTACGAAACGATCTCAGTTAACGTCGCAAGTTGAACGTATGATCAAGCTTATATATGATGAACGTGTTCGTTCGTTCATAGAAATATTCTTTAATTTATAATAAAAACGTTCTTTCTTTATCTGACTAATTTTCATCGACGTTGGAATTATTCTTTGATATATATATATATATATATATATATATATATATATATAATAGTATTAGTACGGAGCTAAAGCTTAGTAATAAAAAAAAATATACCATCTACATACATACAAAATCTCTCTCCGATTTATTTCCAAAAAAAATTGAGATGATCCGAATTTAATTAATTAATTAAAAAAAAAAAAAAAAATTCACTTTTGAAAAATTTGGTTGAAAATATTTTTTTGGAATATCCTCGTGAAATTGTCGTCGAATTGAATGTAAAAGAAAGAGAAAAAGAAAAAGAAAAAAAAAAGAATAGAGATTATTTGATTAGTTTTGTCTAACCTTTGTCATTTAATTTGAAGATGTTTTTATCGAAAAAATTTGTCAGTTACACGGTCAAGGTAATGCGACGTCTCGCAGTCTATTACTTTCCTCTTCGTTACGTCTCTTTCGGTGATAATATCGTTTGCGTTATTACAAGCCAGCAGCTATTATCGTCGATGGGATTGGACGCTATTCAGGCGTGAGAGAAACTTGTGCACGCGTGCGTACACTCGTGTACCTTCGTCGTCGATGAGTCCGTGTGTATACAATTGATTAAGCGATAAATGACGTTAAACGTCAGAGTGGATGTCAAGACGTATCCGAAAACTTTACGCCTGATGGATACTATAACTGCAAGGCTGTTTATTATGCGATGAGGCGCACTTTTTTTTTCTCCTTTTCTTGATTATCTTTGATAACTTAATAATAGCAATAATAATAAAGAATAGAAAAATATTGATCGATAATTTAACAAAATATTTCTTAGGAAGAAAATGATTCTAATATCTCACGCGATCGTATCGTGTTTTTTATCGATTACTTTGTTAAATCGCTTTGATGTATTTGTGAAAGAAAAAAAAAAAAAAAATAAATAAATAAATAAAATAGAAAAAGAAAGAAGAACGTCTTCGTGCATCTTTATCCTTCCTTTTCGACGTTTGAATTCGACGTAAATTTTATATCCCACTTTCTTTCGTATCGATTATACAAATTACTTAAACAATAATTTTTAATTAATATTTATTATTATTAATAAATCGTTCAAAGGTCAAAGCATCTAGCGGCTATTCCACTTATAGAATTTTTTTAAATCTTTATATCAAAGCATTAGATTTAACACTTTATATTTAAGATATATTTCCTTAAAACTAAGATTTTAAAATTACTAAATAACGATAGTGTGGTCGTTGAATTATTAATGACATACAATATACATAATTGTAATAATATTCTATACCTATTGTACGGTGAAATCGATATTCGATTATTGGGCGGTTCGTTTATTACGCTTATTTAATTATTTACCGAGACGATTGATTTTTTCGAGAGATAAAAGTCGTATCTATTGTAGATAATGTATCAACGATGTTACGTCGGTAATATAGTTTTTTACATTCTTCATTATCGATTGTACGAAATTACTGTAAGAATATCTACAATATCGATAATTAATTAATTCGTAATTTTATATTACTTACTTTTACTCCATAACGACGAAATTTCCAAGCGCTCCAATTTCGATCCACTCTTCGCACAGCGAGGCACTCAAATGAGAGAGAACGATAACATTACAACGTATATAACAAGTTAAAAGTCCTTCCATTATTTGCAAAGATATTTTTTCTTTACCTATTTCCATTCTCTGCTACACAGCAAAACAAAATCAGTCGAGCGTGATAAATGTATTATAAATGTGTGTGTATGTTTACATGTACATTACGCGGAATTTAGAAAGTTCCATGAAAAGCAGATGTAAACAACGAAAGGACGAGAGTCGGCCTTGGCACGACTTCCCTGCTTTGTTCCTACTAACATATTATTACACAGTTTTCATTCTATCACACAACACTCTAGACGTGTTCGAGCCTGCTCCTGCTTCGTTAATTCCAGTACGTATAATTTTTCATTTACATTAGATATAATATTCGATAAATTTGATTTAATTATTTATGGATTATTGAAGATACGTTTGACCGTTTAATCGATATAATAAAAATTATTATTTTAATATTACTGCGCCTTGTTTTAGTTTAACGCTATATCTATTTTAATTTATAAGTATCCATTCGATTAATATATTTCTCTAGATATAATCCTATCGTCATTATAACTATTTTTAAAAGATCGATACAATCCGATTTTGATCGTTTACATATTCTTTTCATTATTTTAATATATGATATAAATCGTAAATGCTACACGTTTATCGACGTATCTCGCAATCATTAGTCGATAAAGTAGTATTATTCACCGACGTTATCATTTCGTATTACCATCCGATGGATAATATTTTACATACTAAGATAAGGTAGTATAGCTAGAAATAAATCTTATCGATAATTGATATCACGTACGATCGATAAAACAGTTAGAAGTCGAGGCGAACGTAATTTCGACCGTACAGATTTACGTATATTTCCTCGATATTAACACTTTCGTTTCTACTTTCCATTTCCTTTTAGCTTTATTTCTAACTCTCCTTTGTAATAAAAGAATAATGAAAACAAAGAACAGCGAATATTTAAATTTATGGTTTAATTAATAAAATATTATACGAATATCTCCATTTCATTAGAAAAGAAAAACCGAAAAGAGAACAACCGAATATGAATCTTAATGAACTTTTAAAGAATCTTTTTTTCTTTTTCTTTTTTTTTTTTTTTCATCGTCGTTTTCTCGTAAACATTCTCTCACATTTCACGAACTCTTTCGAAACGCATTTCACGTTCTTAGATCATTTTTCCTAGGTCATTGACTCGAGCATGGAAAAATCCACGACACGACGCTTATTAATTTTCACGCGCATACTCTTAACGTTTACACGCTAGCGAACACACGTACTTCGAAAGCGTATTCCGTGGTACAAGTCCTTGTTGCTCGGTCGCATAACTTTGCATAGCAATCGAGCTGTGGAACTCGCGCTCTATTTGCTACGATCCGGACTTTATAACACGGACCAGAGATTAAACTGGAGGAAATAGAGCCAAAGAAAAAGATATATGTATATATGTATATATATATATATATATATATATATATATATATAAATATATTGTATATAGATATAAATATATAATAAAACTATCCATCGATACAAGAGATCTTATATTTTTTTATGTCGTAAAATGTATGATATTTTATTTTGTTCGACAGTTTTGTTACTCGCTTTAGGATAAATAAATAAAAAAAAAAAAAAAGAAAAATACAATGGTATATAAAATTATTTTTTAAGATATAATATCGACAAAATGTTTAATTAATATCTAAAATTTGCTAATCTACTTAATGCTACACGAATTATCGTTGTAACGAATGGCCCTATAATCTGGAACGGAACAAAGTTGCGTTCTAAGTTCATAGAGGAAGCTAATCTAATGCCTAAACATCACGTAAGTTTGGATGTTTATCTTTCTGGCAATATCGAAAGTTAGCTCTTCCGCAATAAGGATGCACTTCATATATACATATATATATATATACAATACATATATATATATATATATATATATATATATATATATTTTAGTAAGTAGAGCTTCGAAACGTGTATATATGTATAATAGAGAAGAGAAAATTGACGATCAATTAGGACGATCGTTGAGACTTTTCTTTAAAAATGTGAACGAATTAATAAGGATAAATTTCAGATGAAGAGAGATAGCGATCGTACTAATTAACCAGCACTGTAGACAACCTGTAATAACTCTCTTATCTTAACGTACACGAGCTTGCATTAGATCGTGCAGCGGGATAAGTATTGCCACAACATTAAGCTGTTATCGCTTAATTTCCCATGAAATCCCATTAACGAAGCAACCTTCCTATTTTGGTGTACTTTCTAATAAGAAAATATATCGAAGAATCGTTCCTTTCGAAAGATTAAACAATATTGTTAATAAGGAATATAAATTTTATCATATATATATATATAAAATAGGTAACAATATAATTACATCGAATTTCTCCAATATTTAAATTAAAAAAAAAAAAAAATAGACTATGACATGTAACAATTATACGATAAAATGTAAGAAAAGAATAAAAACGAATAAGAAAATGATTATTATTTTTTCGTCGATCTTTGAAGAGATTTGTTATTTATTAAAAAGATTTTACTTAAAAAGGAAATTCTCTATCTCTCAATTTGACTTTTTGTCTATATCAAAAACCTAATGAAATTTGTCGTTTAAATAAATTTTCTTTTTAAACCTTATCGAATAATGAAACTCTTTTCCCGTATTAAATTAAACATGACATCGTATATATGTGTATGAATTAAGTCAAGATTGATTCAACATTGAAAGTACAAACAAAAAAGAAAAGAAAAAAAAAAAAAGAAATGAAATAGACTTACTCTAAGCGAAATATTTAGAAAATATCGTACGTTTCACATCGTCCAAAGAAAGGAGAATTCGAGTCGAATGGACCGCACGCAAGTGTATCGTTTGCGAACGACTAAAGGAGGGAAGAATTGCAATGGAGAAACTGCATTCCGTAGAGATAGCATCCAACAACGAGAAGGGACCTCATCGTTGTTATCCGGTATAATGATTTGCTTGGTGGAACTTTGCCAAGTGGGTCATCCTTGTAATTGTTGTCGCTTCGCTTGTCTTTCGAGAGTCGCGTTTGCGAACGAAATGCAATTATCATGGACTAAAGAGAATCGGTGCAATGCTAAATCGTTTCAATTCGATCAATGTAAATATCTTCGTCTTTAATTTCTTTTTTATATTTTACTTTTTTTTTTTTATTCCATTCTTTTTCTTTTTCTTTTTTTTTTCATTTTCAAATGTGTTTCTCTCTCTTTCTCTTTTTTTTTCTTTCTCTCCATCTTTTTAGGTGTGCCTCCGCGTTTGTCTGTCACTTTTCTTCTCGTATTTGTTTTTTTACACTGTCGTAATAAAGTTATCCAAGTGTTTTATATGACTCGGGATAAAAGTGCAATTCTTTTGTTAGATTTTTATTAGGAAATCGACAAAAGCGTAACGTTTGTCAGGTACATCCGACGAAAAATATTTCACAGCCCAATACACGCCACTCATTCTATCTCTCTTTCTCTCTCTCTTTCTCTCTCTCTCTTTCTCTCTGTCCGTGTATCAAAACGCGATAAAAAAATATGTGTACATATATGTATACATACATATATATATATATATATATATGTACATACATGCATATAATATATGTGGATATGTATGTATCTCGTTTTCCAAAAACACAACATAGGTATAAATCTTTTTCGTCTAATCTTACGTACGATCTCGTGCTACGCTAAATTCTGTGGCGATGCCCTTACCGGTTTTGGAAATAGGAACGTTACGAGTAGACAAACTGAAAAAAGAATAACCATCATGAAATTGTTTAATAAAATAATTCATCGAACGTTTATCACTTAATTATTATTAATAATAAGCAATTAGTTGTACTACTTGTCAATGATCGAGATTTATCTTTAAATATAACTTACCTTCTTCGTAATAATTATCTTATCTAAATAAAATATATTTATTAAGGATTATATTTAGTGATCTGTAAAAACATATAAAGAAGATACTTGTGTTAATATATTTAAAGATATCACACGTGTAACGATATAAAATTAAAGACATTCAAATGATTCTCGATCGTTAGAAATCTATCGATGTATATGTATGTAAAAGCTTTAGACAGGTCGGTTTTATTTATTAATATTATTTATTTATCAATGGTATCGTAATTATCGATCGATAGGGATAATAAATGAAATGCATTAAACGGGTTAATTGATAAAAGAAAAATATTAGAAACGAAGGTATTTGACTTACTTATAAAAAAGCAGCCCAGACCGAGGAAAGCTGCGAGACATTCCAAATCAAGAAGAGCAGAGAAAATAACATTCCCCAATGCAACTCCTAAGTTTCCGGAGGACGTGATGATACTCATGCTGGTGGCCCTTAAATTAATGCAACCATTCGGTTAACGGAGCACGTCGCGAACCTCTTGCATTTATAATGGCTTTTTATCTATCGTTATTTCAGTGGAATGTAACCCGATAGAGAAAAGCGAAAGAATGAGGGTGAAAAAGGAAAAAAAAAGAAAAGACAAAAAAAATGAAATCTTTCCCATGGTTGTACCACCATGAGATTCTTATTATTACACTACAGCGAGAGAAAGATGCGTAAAAACGATTAGACTTATTCTACGCTCCAAGGTATAATTATTTTTATCAAAACGTTTCTCTATTTCCATAAATTCCGTCTAAATTTGAATAAAAACGTTTCGATCTGATATCGCGGATTTCAAAAAAAAAAAAAAGAAAGAAAAGAAAAAAGAAGACAAGGAGAAGAAAATAAATAAATACAATTAAAGAAAAAGATTAAATAAATGAATGCATTGATGTATTAATAATAAATTACTATTGCTACAAAGAATGTGTAAATATTGTCTTTCTCTCTTAAAAAAATTTTTTTTACCGAGTAAGTATAAAAAAATTGAATTTTAAGTATTTCACTCTTTTTTTTTTTTCTAAATATCCGATACTACGATCATTCGAAATTGGAGAAGAAATTGTTTTTCGTATAAAATCACAAAGAGAAACGATCAAGGAGAAGATGATCTCTGGCCGAATCGTTTGAGACATTGATAAAGGTTTTAAAATAAACGTTTATCGTTTTATTTACGAGGTATTACCTTAACGGGATAGGAATAATGTCGGCATTCACCGCGTTAACGACATTACTCGCTATTCTTGATGTCACGATAACGGCGGCTGCTAACGTCAGCATATAGGGAGGTGCCTGTGCCCAATTTATTCCAAAACTGCTTGCCAGCGATATCAGGAAGGCCGCAACTGCAACAGTAGCATCTGTTAATCTACGGATTAAACCAAGACGTTATTCCATCCGTCCTTGTCTTCCATAGTGAAACTATTAGTCGTATATACTTATACGTTTACTCAAAACACACGTTCTAACGAATATGAATTATTAAGCGATACCGATCGATCGTATATATATATTTCTTTTAATTAAATAAGATTTGAATAGACTCTTAATCGCGATCAATATAAGGATAGATTATTTTTATCAAATGTAAAATAATTTTTATATATATATATATATATATACATAATTATTAAATAAGTATGCGTAGAGGTATATAAGAAATAGTATAAGTAAAATTTTCGTCAAAGTAGGATAAATACATTCTACGTTGCTCTGCTTTGTTTATGTTTTTAACGATACAAGTCAATTTCATTTCTTAAGAATGCAAACTTTTTGTCAAAATGAAGTCATTATTTAAAAAGGAAAAATCAACTTTCACGTACAATAGTTAATATTTAATACTTGCGTCGAAGCGTTGTAAGCATTTTCTCGCGGAATTAATAATTCTATGAATTACATTCCTTTGGTCACTCATCGGGAGATATGAAAGAGATCGTAATTAAAGTAAATATGAAAAAAGTACTTACATAATATCATTTTCTTTCGTAATCTCGTCGTCATTATAAATCCTATAAGAAAACTAAATAGAACGGCGGAGGATGCAATTATCGTTGAATTTTGATAAACGACAGGATTGATACTCCACTGGAAGAAGAAGAGAGAAAATTATAAAGAAAATAAAAAAACGTAAAAAGATAATGATACAAGAACGTTATATTATTCCATTAAAGAAGCATTTTAATTACGGATATAATTCGTTTAACGAAGAACACTTAAGTTTATCAGCTGATCTGTGATATCGTTGTGTAAACTAAAAAGATGTCTCTCTCTTCGCGATTATCACGTATTTCTCGATCTACTCGAGGAAAAACAAAGAGACACTGTGTTTCTTCTTCTGTCATTATTATATTACGAGTTTGGCCTCACCTCGAAGCATGCATCGTCAAAGTTTGTACAATTTAAATATGGTCTGCCTGGTTTAGCGGCATGACGATCCAACATTTCACACATCGTTGGAGCTCTTCCGACAGGTTTCCAATGCTCGTAATCATAGTTGCTTAAAATCATGAACATATGTGGGACCCACAATCTCATAGTATTAAAACTGGAAGAATATACATCAAGATGCTATCTTTAACATTGACAAGACGTTTCGTTGATACTTTGATGTCTTAAAAAAAAGATTAAAGAATACAAACGCATTTCAAATTTCCTATCTCTAACAAATCAAACTAATTCCAAACCAATTGTAAAATATTTCAATGTATTCACGATCATAATATTCTCATCTTTTCGTTTATATCCAAAGGCATTAATTGAGAATATTGTTACGTTTTTAACGAACGGATGACGACGACGACGACGACGACGACGACGACGACGACGACGACGACGACGAGGACGACGACGATGATCATTATCATTAAAATCATTATTAAGTCTGATCGATAGATATAAAAAAAAAAGTAAAAAAAAAAAAAGAAAGTAAAAAAAAAGAAAAACAAGCGAAACGAATAGCGTGAAGGAATTAAAAAGTTCTCATTGCATTTTACTTACCCTAGCATACTTCCAAATTGTAGAAAAGTTAAGAAGGAGAAGGCCGGCAGATAAGGCGCCGAGAACAAGAGTTTCGTGTTGTAAAGGTCGATTCGCATTTTTTCGAGGCTCGCCTTTAACGTCGGCCGTGGTAATTGCGCCTTCTGGACGACCAACGCTTTTATCTGCAAAACGAACGTGCGAGAGGAGAGAACAATGCGAGGCCGTCTAGAATCCTCCCGTCGGTGAATTATACATCCGACGTTCCCAACACGCCGTCCCGGTATCTAAATGTTCTATTCGCTCGGAAAATCCGATTTTGCCGTTTCTCTGTTTTCTCGAGTCAGACGGCAACCACCTCCTCGTCCTCCTCCTCCTCCCTCTTCCCCCCCTCCCCGTCTTCTTCCACCCCCTACCACCCGTTTCCATCCTTTACCGTACCAACCGACCAACCAACCAACCAACCAACCCCGGACCAAACCTCCCTTTCTCACATGCTTTTGCTGGACATATCGTAAATAAAAAGTGTCGTTTGTTTTCCACGTGCGAAGATATCTTTCTCTTTCTCTCTTTCTCTCTCTCTGTCTCTCTCTCTCTCTCTCTATCTCTCTGTTTCTCTCTCTCTGTATCTTTTTCTGTCATGGCCGTTTGTTAAAAGTATCAGAGGGTGAATTTAGAAAAAAAAAGCAACTCCTCGCGTATTTTCGTCGTACAATAGGGGGATGACCTTGCGGACAAGTTAACGACCGATAAGACGTTGTCACGTGATCAATCTTGATTTCTATCAACATCGATGAGAGAGAAAATCTTATAATGTATTGGCTGGGAGTTACACGTAAGCTTAGTTGGAATTAGTTTTGGTTGTTTTTCTTTCCCCTTTTTTTTTATCTTTTCTAAACGAACGATTTGCCAGATTGATGCATAAATAATAATAATAGTAATAATAATAATAATAAAGCAAATGTCTACTCGTGACGTAAACAGCTTGATGAGGAATTTATAAAATACAAAAGCGTTAAAAATGTTAAAAGAATTTTGACGACGAATTATCGTAGTATTTATGTTTGGAAATAAATTCATTAGGAATCGTCGATCTTTTTCAATACGAATTATATCGTTAGAACGTATAACGGTTATCAGTTCATCCATCGGTATTTTAATTTGATGTATATTGTTTACGAGGTGAGTCTATGAAAAATTTGATAGAGAGAAGAATGTGAAAATTCAGACGATAGCTAAATATTCGTAGCTTTCGTCGGTAGGAATGTCAGAAATTTTGATTATTAACGCGATCGTTCGTCCGTAAACGAGTCCCACGAGATATGAGAGCGTAATATTCAGCAATTTACGAGCATTGATTAAACCACGTCGTTAAAATAGTCTCTATTACCATGCTTCTTCATTACGACGTACGTTGAATGACGAGTTAACGTTGGAGCCATCCATCCATCCATACCAAGCCATTTTCAAAACGATTTATAGTGTAAATTCACGAAAGGGAAAATGATTAAACTCGTTGATTGGTTTGCAAAAGGAAAGGAGGAAGAAAAGAGAGAGAAAGAGAGAAAAAGAAAAAAGGAAAGAGAAGCTCGAAAAGAAAGTTATTTCCTTACTATCACACGGGAGCGTGCTACCCGTTATAATTACTTTTACGATCCTCAATCTAGGAAAACTTTTCTTCCTATCTTTTTGCTATGTTCCACGTTAACAGTTCGCGTAAATTCGATCTCGCGAAGGTTCAGAAAAGTTACGTGTGTTAGGTGAAACTTTGGCGTTAAAACTCGTCTTTAATTAACCGATCGACATGATAGGAGAATGATATACAGGGTGAGTCGATAACAATTTGTTGGAAGAAAAGAATTAAAAAAAAAAAAAGGGAACGAAAAGATGAAGATCGAAGAAAAAAATTACAAAGAGGAGATTTTTTTTTTAATTAAAAAGATGATTAAAAAAAGAAAGTAAAGAAGGAAGAAGGCTGATTATTCGTGTTCAATAAGATATAATTTATACGTAACAATGCGTTACTCGTTATTTCTTTCTTTCTCTTTCTTCTTTACCTCTGTTATCAGTAAACAAATAAATGTTTAATTACGTATAAAATAATTATTACGAGCTGTAATCGTTGCTGACTCGCCCTATATAACGACTACTACATATCGATTAATTACGAACCTTACCGAGAATGTATCGGCCGGCTTTCTTGTGTTCATGGTGTACATTCTACGAAATAGTTTTAATGCGTCGTCCTGCCTTCCAATTTCCATCAGGTGTTTTGGACTTTCAGGTAACATGCTAGCAGTGACAAGTCCGAGAACAGGTGGTATCGAACAAAGCAATAAGTAAATTCGCCAGCTGTTATAACTTTTACCGAATACATCGACCTCCCAGTCTAAGGGTAGTATAGTAAAACCCAAAGCTATAAAGAGAATAAATTATTAATAATTTATAGAGTATGCTTTTCTAGATGATCTTATCATATATGCGTATATATATATATATATATATATATATGTGTGTGTGTATTTATATGTACTATATCTTATGCGAAGGAATATTATTGCACCGCGTCTCTGATTATTATTCCTTGGTATTTTAACGTCAACTATTTCTAATCAGATAAAATTGAAACAAACGAAAATATTCCATGTTCTCTTATTATTATTACGATTGTTCGTTGAATCAAATCTCATCGGACGATTGTATCAACGAATGAATCTCGTTCCCTACCTGCTGGTACGATAGTTGCCATGGAAAAGAGAAAACCAGACCAGGCGGCGAAACGTGCTTTATACGTTGCAGAATGAAATTCTGTTAAGTATCCCATCACCATCGAGAGTGGACCGCCGACTCTGAAATTTCGCATGTATATATGCATATATTATATGCGGGTTTGTGTGTGTATATATATATATATCATAAAGAGAAATAATAGATGCATATAAGTGGACGAGCGCTTGCAAACGCACATGTAGATAGATATACGTAGCAAAAGTATAGTTACGTCAATACCGAATTACGATTGTAACGTCAAATGAGATAAGAAAATTTCTGTCGTAAGCTTTTAAAACGCTCGTTAAATGACACGTGCGTTTGTATAATTTGTTGCATTGTTAACTATTTTCTCAGAATTTTTTGTTCGCCCTATCATTCTCTTTCTTTCTCTACTCACATGACGCCGCTGATAAATTTGATGAGTAAGAACACATGGTACGAATCTACAGCGGTGCTTAGTATATTTAGGATGGAATCCGCTAGTAAGCCAAGAACGAACAAGGTCCTTCTACCTACGTAAATCGTCACGTAATCCCACAACGAGGCAGTGGCCAGCATTGCTGTTGATAAGACAGACAAAAGAAATCGTTTATAGTGACTTTTTAGAAGATCCCTCAACTTTCTAATCCCGCGTTATCATCGCAAACCAGTTTCACCGTGTGTCTCTTTTTTTTGTTTTTATTTGTTTGTTTGTTTGTTTTTTTTTTTGTGAAATAACTGATATAATTCTTGTTATAATTCCATCTTCCTTTTTTTTCCCTTTCTTCTTTTTTTCTTTTTTTTTTTGTTGAATCAAACGTTATCACTCAATTACAAAGATTTTATGATAATGCGACTTTGGTTATCAGTGACAAGCAGCGCGTTTTCCGATGGACGGTATTATACTACGATAGATAGTGTGCGGTTTGAAAGATTTGTGAACATTTGTCGGAGTGAATATTTATCGAAAAAAAAGAAAGAAAGAAAGAAAGAAAGAAAGAAAGAAAAAAAAAGAAAATAAAGAGAAAGTCACTTTTACCTATGAAGGGAATCGCTATGAGTACTCCTTTTCGAAAAAATGTAAGTTGCAAGTCGCATTCGGCTGACGCTAAAAGAAATGCCGGTGATGTCGTGTCAAAGGCACCGGTCCATGCGATTGGCAATGCTGCCATGAAGAGTAATACGTTGAACAGCCCATAGCCTATGAATTTCGTTCTAATTAAGATTGTGTCTCAATCGTAAGAATAAATCGTTTGTTTCGAAACATATATTTTGCCAATTAATCGAGTTTATGTTTGAATTCGATAATTTATTTGTTGAAATTTACGAAATCTTTATCTGGAATATGATAATGTTACGTAAAGAAATCCCATCGAAAAATATCGAATTGATAAGTTTTTATGTATTTGATAATTCTTTGATAATCTTTTTCACATGTACGTATATATTTGACACATCTCATTAATTTTTTTCGGCATTAATCCAAAAGAACAAAAAAAAAAAAAATCGTTCGATAAGAAACATACCAGTAAACGATATAGCTCTTTCATAGTCGGCGGGTTCATCGACGTTGACATTACCTATCAAAGCACACAAAAAGTGAAATGTTAATTTTCGTTTTTCGTTATGGGCGATCATTCAAAAGATTTCATTCTTACTACAATAATAAATGAATATATATAATCAAAGTAATAAAGTCAATTATAAGAAAGTAAATATTTTTATTATTTCTCACCGGTAATAGTAGAGATCTTATCCTCCTCTGGTATTTCCCTGACCATATCCAAAGATCAAGGAGACTATAAGTTTCACGGAAGACGACACGATGGAGAGAGAAGAGGTCGTTCGCTCGTGTCGAACGCTTCCACACGTTTGAATCAATATATGTAAATCGAAGTTAGGAAAGTTTTCAAGCTAAAGATGTATACGTACATGTACACACACACAAATATATACATACATATATATATATATATATATACATGCATATGAGAATTAATAAAAAGTCACCCTTCGCGAACGATTGAAACGGAAAAAAAAATGAGATGGTTTCACGATGGTCCGTCGAGTTTGATCGTCGAAAAAAATTTATGAGTAAGTTATGGACAAGAATTTATGTCTTTCGATAATGATAATTACTAGAAAATATTTCAACGTGGCAGACACATTTTTCGAAGACTCGTCCGAGACTCCTACTCGAGAGATACACACACACTCGATAGCGGACGAGTGAGAGCTTTACTGGCAACCGTCCCGTCGACGCCCGACGCACGTTCCTGCGACTTGCCAATAAAAACGGGTCAAACGATTCAATTGATACGCACGCTTCTCAAGCTGCTTCTAATCGTTCGAACGATCAAACGAAAACAGTTGTTAGTGGGAATTCCTCGCTAGTCGATAAGAAATGTCGAGTTTCGTACGTTATCGTGTTAATTTTTATTTTACACAAGCGCACGCACACAGATATGTATATATATATATATATTTATTTTTTCTTCTTCATCTTTTACCCCTTCCTTCGTCGTATCTATTCTCTTTCTATTTTTTTTTTTTTTATTAGAGTCTATTGTTTCGTTCAAGGTCATCGATCGCTCGCAGTCTTCAACAATTTCCGTACGAACTTTCTCGACGAGCTCGTCGTTTTCTTTTCTCGTTCGAATCCTTTTTTTCTTTCTCTTCCTTTTTAGGACGATTTTTGTAGCCCTTGGCAAATGCATATATGACACACTCAAGTTTAACGATTAAAATATCATAGATCCGAGAAAATACGTGATCTAATTTATGAATTGACTTGGATTAGATCCCCCGATAAACGTGACTGTAGTATCATCATAAATATGATTTCTACCAATGAGATGTCTTCGGTCGTACAGTTTCTTCTTCGATTACGTCAAATCCACTTAGCGAAGGTCAGGTTGATTTGCACTTTAACACGTTACCAGTGTTTAGATTTTCATTCGCACCGTCAAATGCATTCGACAATTTTCGAGTTAGATATTTATTCATTGAGAAAATCTAATTAGAAATTGTTACTTCCGTAAACAGTAGTGTATAACGATGTCATTAGTAAATATGTACTTGTAGTTTCGATTGTATATATATATATATATATATATATATATATATACACCTGTCTTTCAATACGATATCGAATAGATAAATCGAAAATTTGAAAAGGTTTGTCTGGAGATTCGAGTTGAACGTTAGAACGTATAATAATACGCACATATATACATACGACTATCTGAACGTTCCGGAAAGAACTGAAAAAGCGATTCGCGCGAAAGATAAGTTTTCTCGCGGTGAACGGATAACCGAGACACACAGACTATATTAATGTCGCGTCGAACTTCGAAGAAAGATTAAAAGATTTTTTTTCGTTTGATGTCTTATCTATTTATTATCGTTAAAGAAATCGATTTAACTCGAACAAGCAGGTTGTGTGTGTCGAACGTTAATTGCAGGATCACATGGAAAACGCGTATATCTTATAAGAACGGATAAGAATATTTATATAAAATTATGAATAAATGAAAGAAAAGTTGAATCGGAATTTCATCGTTTATGTATTATGTATCCGATTGATTATACCGATACGATACAAAAAGGTTAATGAAACGTAATATACATATATTTGTCTACGCGTATGTTGATATATCCATTCCGATGTTGCAATCAATCTCTATATTTTTATTTATTTATTTCTTTATCTATTTATCTTTCACTGTTTTTCTCTCTGTCTGTCTCTCTTTTTTTCTCTTTCTCTCAAGATATAGATAATATTGCGTTACGTAGCATTAATTGATAAAAATTATAAGTATAAATCAACGGACTTATATCGATCGATAATTAGATCGTTTGATACTTGTTATCGTTATGTATTTAGATATATTTTAGCACGTGGAAAAATTTTGTTAAAATAATATCAAATAATAATTAGTTCGAATAAATCGTCAATCATCAACGACTTTTTATCTTATTATCTTATTTTTCTTTTTTTTTTTTAGAGGTAATGAAAAATATTTTTGTATTTCTGGTCTGGTAGATATCTTTTTATCGATCAACGAATTAACAATAATTTTCAATAATTTAATATCAATATTGATTTTGTTCAATTAAGTAGAATAATATTAATCGAAGCAGTTGATTTATCTGAAATTTCGAACTCGATAGGTGTTCTTACAAAGATCGAAGATGTTAATTAGTATTGAAAACAGAAAGATATATAGACATAGTGAAACAGAGAAACAGAGAAACAGAGGAACAGAGAGAGAGAGAGAGAGAGAGACAGAGAGCAAGATAAATTTAGTAAGCTCAACACCACAGAATTCTACGGCTCTTTCTCGCTTAAAGTAGAAACGAAAACGGATATTTGATTCGGTGTTAGGTAGCCTTTGGCCCATTTTCGCCAACGCGGCCGAAGTGTGCCTGACCCAGTTGACAAGAACACGAGAGTGCCATTCAATTTCCACGGAGAGTAGAGAACGAGCTTCTGGTTCAGCTTGGGCATCTCGGTTTCCACTTCTCAACGCGTACATTTGGCAGACTTTGATTCTATCTCTTTCTCTTTCTATTTCTCTTCCAACCGTTATAACCGTCTAAAAGCATCTATGTGCAAACTGAATTTAATGTAGAAATTATCCTATATAACTTCCGAACGCTTAGAAATAATAAATTTCCACGAGGAGAGAATATTATCAAATAGAACATGTTTTCGTAGTAATTAAAACGGAAGAAAAAAAACGAACGAAAAAAAAAAAAAGAAAAAGAAAACGCGAGACTGACCTTTCGATAATGTAGGTGTATGCAGAATAATGAGATAATGATTATTGCAAATTGACAAACGTTATATATTTGAATGAGTGTAAAGGAGTGGTCGTTAAACAGGCTGAATCGCATTAATTTTTATGCTAGACTGAGCACAGTTTTACTAAAGATAATTATATGTATAACTGGTATTATCAAATAGGAAACGTTCTGAAGGTATATAATTAAGTGAGGTCAGATCTAAGTAGAAAAAAAAAAAAAGAAAAAAATATTTTGAAGGTAACAAGAAAAAAAAAAAAACAGAAGAAAGAGAAAAAACGACGATGTAATATAGCGTAATAAAATGTAATATAATGTAATAATTAGGTTCCGGTGTCTCCGGATTTTTTTTTATACCTTAATAAGTAAGAAAAAGATCTATCTAAGAAGGCAAAATATCTGAAGAAAGAAGAAAAAATATTTATTTATATATAAACGCAAATTAAGCGAAAGAAGATAAATGATAAACGATTGAAAAAAAAAAGATTGCGTATATAATTAAGTCTAGATTACGAATCTATTGAACGTACGCACATACACACATATTTCTTTTTAAATGATACTTTTTCTGCTCTCTCAAATATCCCCCTTTTTTTGAACATAACGAAGTACGTAAAAAGATCTACGTAGTTGTAAAGTTTTATCCATCCGAAATAAAAA
>NC_057696.1:3185148-3190148 GCF_014466175.1 Vespula pensylvanica
AAAAAAAAACAAAAAAAAAAAAAAGAAAAAAGGAAGAAAGAAAGAACGAAAAAAGATGGTCGTAATGTCAATCGATTCGAGTTGCTTACATATTTGCCGTATGTTGATGTATAGATGTATACGTTACGAAGTTACTTGTAATCAGCTGAGTACTCATACTCTACCTATATTTTAGGTATAGTACCTGTCTGTCGATACTATGTTGGTGTAAGTCTTCCTCACTTCTACAGCTGGCACCCTCGCTAGTCAGTTGGCAACTCCCTTAATGAGTTTCTCGGGTATTCGATGCGGAATGCGGGCTCTATTCAAACTTGTTTCTCCTTCGCATCGGCTCTTCTGGATTCTCGCAAACGGTATTACATTGAGCGTCTGCGAGAATCTTGCCTTCGAGCATCTATTTAGCTCGATGAAGGTGCTGCTCAGAGTCGTTTCAGGTTTACAGTCGTTTCAAGCCTTTCGTTTCGTTCGTCTTCGTACGGTCTTTTATATACGAAAAGCTTCTTCTTCGTCATTTTCTTCTTTCAAGGAACGAAGAGAGATGGAACGTCTCTTTACGGTATTATGATTTTCTATAGAGACGTTTGACGTTATGGATTGTATTACGATTTATACGTACTTCTTTTTCTCTTCTTTTTTCTCTTTTCTCGAGATATACGATAAGTTTATGATCTTTGAGTAAAAGATTTGTAGTGAAAGCTTTGAAGATGATTGAAAGTAGTTAGGGGTGTTCCGATGTCTATGTCAAATTTCTTTAATAAGTTCGTTTGTATGAACACGATTAATAAAAGAAAAACGAAGAAAAGAAAAGAAAGACAAAAATAAATCGGAGATTATTTTACTTCCGCGAGATGTGTTTTTTAAACAAGATACACATACACCCACACACATACATCCACATCCATATATATATATATATGTACATGTATCTACATAGTAAATAGAAAATTTTTCTCGAGTTGATTATCTTTCTAGAAACACAAGAAAATTTTCCCGGAGACATTAAATTCGTGCAAGAAAACACTGGCTCGGTTTTCCACCCATTCACATGCATAACTTTCCATCCTCTTTTCTTTCTATTTTCTCCTTGTCCTTCTCTCTTCTGAAAGTCTGGGAAATGACCAAATGCGGGCAACGGCAATCCTCCTCGTCGAAGAAGAAGTCCTCGTGTTTGCGGGAGAATTTGCGCGCGGGCTCGCTATGCCGGAGGGTAAAGAAAGGAAAGTAGAAAGTTTCAGGCTTGTGGATGAAACGTAGAGGAGTAGCATTGTGCTCGAACTTATTTCCCAAGCACATAATATGAGCGACGTTTTTACCAACGCGAAACGAAACTCGTTTTTTATTTCTTACCGTTTCACCAACCGAATTGCACGGATTATACATTGTCAACATTATTCATATATATTTTTTTCTTTTTCTTCTTCTTGTTTTTTTTCTTTTTTTTTTTCTTTTTTCTTGATAATTCTTATCCGCACGTTTTTAGAGTTCAAAAAAAAAAAAAATGAAAAGAGAGAAAGAAATGACAACATCTATAAGATTTTTCTGATATCGTATCGAAAAGAAAAAAGAAAAAAGGAAAAAGATTATATTATATTCAAGAGGTTCTAAGTAACATGGCGCATAAAAAAGTTGCCAGGCTTGTAGTTTTACGATCTGAAGAAAAGATTGGCCCGTAAGAAGTCTCGAAAAAAGGAGAAGTATTCAATTGATTTTTAAAATCACTTATGAACCTCTTCCATCTAGTCTGTATAAGACGTACCTTGATACGATGATTATTAAAACGATGACGATGACGATAATGATGATAATAATATATGATTCTCTCTTTTCTCTGTTTCTTTTTAATTAGAAAAAATTAAACGAAATAATAATACTGCAATCGCAATGTGCGTTAAAAAGAGTATAATCTCACTTCGAACATTTCGACAATTATTTTTTAATTATTTTTTTTCTTTCTGTTCGCCACGTACTTTTACCTTTACCTAAAAAAAAAAAAAAAAAAAAAAAAAAGAAAAAGAAAAAGCAAAAAAGAAAAGAGCGATAAGAAAAAATAAAAGAGAAAAAAAAAGCAAATCGTGAGATATAACTCGTTCGTTATACAAAACTCGTTCTAACAATCGAACTCGTTTCGAAATTTCCCACCACTTAATAACAAGTCCTTTCGATTATTTTGCAAATTATTGGCTTCGCGAAAGGCAACGAGCCGTTAAACGATCTCTCGATTACCGCTAGCCATCGAGGACCCGATCGTTAATCGGGACAATGCTCATTGATTTCGAATAAACATTTCGACGCATGCAATTTTCCAATACCCTTTGATTTCATCGACTTGTATGATCATTTCAAACGTGTTTTCGATCACCGTTCGATGAGACATCCCTATTATTCTATCCCGACAAAAAACACTTTTTCCCGTTCTCGTTATTTTTTCTTCTCTCTCTCTCTTTTTTTTTTTTTTCTAAACTTGCTTCCTTCCCATATATTATAATATTATATATACCAGAGAGATATAAGCATCTGTTACATGAACCGAACGAAATCACATCGACTGATGTCGAGGTTGCAGCAATTTTCTGCCCCTCGAAATACTATGGGATATATAATCTCTGTCCCCATTGGAGATACGCGTGAGTGCACACAACAAATAATACTCGACATTTTCTCTCTCTATCTATCTCTCTCTCTCCCTGTCCATTATTCTCTCTCTCTCTCTCTCTCTCTGTCCTTTTTCCCAACGATTTAATTACGTTTTATCGGCGAAAGTGAAGGAAGGTGTGAGATAGACGGGCAAGCAACCGACCAAGGTAGACACTGAAGTACCCTTTGGAAAAAGGAGTAAAGGAAGGGGATGAGAATCGGTGAAAGTGTAGTAGTAGGATGATGAGATAGTGGGGTGGCTTTCGAACTTGGACTTTAATTGCGAGGTACCGGCGACTTGACGTATTCAATGATATGCACCCTTGCGAAAGTCCGGACACGAACTCTCGCTTAATCCATCAAATTCCAGCACAGTGGACTGACGTCCATCGGACAAGGAGGACCCTCCGCCCAAGAGTACGTCTCGTATATCGTCGATATTTGGTCCCTTGGAGACCCTTTATTCTCTATCTCTTTCTATCTCTCTCTCTATCTATCTATCTTTGTATACATATCTCTATCTTTGTCTCTCCTTCTCTATGCACGACTGTGCTACGTTCAGTTAATGGACCTTGGCTCGCAGAACGTTACCATCTGTCGTTTGTAATTTCCATTCCTCGGCATACTATCCGTGTATGCGTGTGCGGTCATCTTTGTGTATATTAGCCTTGCATAAACTCACACTAATAATGTCTTTATTATTGTACCGTTGCATGATTGCTCCTATTTATGCAAAACCATCGATCAACGTATCCATACCGTCGCAAAGATATTGTATTATTGAAATTTGCGTTTCCTATATTTTTTCAAGTATCTATTCATCTATTTATTTATTTATTCATTTATGGTAAATTTTTATATGAATATATCGGAGTTTTTGCATTGCCCAGGATATAGATGATTATGGTTTTTCAATCGTTCCTAATAACAATCTGGTTCTGAATGGACACAAGGATTTATTGTTTTAAATGTGGTATTAATTGTTATTATCGTTGTTTTTTTCTTCTTTTTCTTTTTTCCTTGTTTCTTTCTTCTTTTTTCTTTTTCCTTAGAGATCGATGCTCACGATCGATTATGTCTTTATGTTGCGAAACAATCGATTATGTATTTTGTTGTTATATATTTCTGAACGAACATTGGCTACGTTTAAAATCGTTTAATTTTTCAGGGTTAAATACTTCAATCATTAAACGTTTATAACGCTACGTGAATTTAAAGTCGCATATTTAAATATAATCATACGTAGATAGGTATTATACGTGTCAATGTATTATTTAATCTTATCATCATAAAATTATTTGTTAGCTCGTATAGGGAAGTAGTTTTTATAATTCTTTTTTTTTCTCTTTTAAATCTTTCAAAGCTCTATATCTAATAGAGTATAATGATACTGAGCGTTGGAAATATAACATTACAAATTTCAAATTTTTTATCGATCACGGTACCTTTGAGAAAAATTATTTAGACAAAGATTTCTTTTTTGATTTCGAGAAAAAATTATTGACCTCTATGATCTTATCTTTTTATCTCAAAAATTTCAACATCGTTTCGAGATCGACTTTGTTCTATTCTTTTCTTTTCTTTTCTTTTTTTTTTTTTTATAAGAACCAACATTTCTTTTATAATGGCAATGTAAAGCAAAGAAACAAGTAGATAACCTTTGTCTGGAATATTTTTTCGTCTGGAGCTTGAAAAAAGAGTCTGGTTATAGAGGGTCGAAGAAGTTTTTACAACCAAGGAAAGAACTTTTCCAGCTCGCAATTCGCGAGTAAGAGAAAATATATTATGATACTTTAACTTTTTCAACGTTTCTACGTACATATATACATATATATATATATATATATATATATATATATATATATATATATATATACGTATGTATGTACGTCGACTTTCGTGAAAAGGGGAGAAAAGTCAGTTCTTAAAATTTCTACATAATTTTATGATCGATTTTTTTCAGTGTTATTTAATATCTATGAGATGGAGGTAGGTACACACGTAGACGGAGTTTTTTCGACAAGCAGTTTACGCCGAAAATGTTTCTTTGTAATAAACTTTATGGCGATAATGGATAACTCGAAGGAGCTTGTATTTCCGGGCCATTACTTTTGTCCTTTCGACCGAGGGCAAGGCCATGATCCACTCGTGTATATGTAGATATTTCTCTTAAAGGAACGAAAAATATTTTTTTCTTTTCGCATTCTCATGGAAAAAGTAGTAGCTTTCCTTTTTTTTTTTTTTTTTTTTCAGGAATATACGTAGCTGCAATAATTCGACGAAATTCATCGATTGTAATCAATCGTTGAAATGATTCATCTAAATTTTTATGTGCACGTTTAATCAAAATGTAGATATAAAAAATA
>NC_057696.1:3192648-3218866 GCF_014466175.1 Vespula pensylvanica
TCGTCGTCTAATGTACATAGAGTAATGCACGTTGTCCGATTAAGATAATCGATAAAAATTATAAAACGTTTTCTGTAAATATCAATTCTGATAAAAAATTGTTTTTCGATATTTATCAAAGGTTTCGAGACTCGAGTAGAGAGATCTTTGATTGGATTCGTAGGATCGATCGAACCTCGTGTTGATTTTCTAGATTCGTCGTGAAATCGTCTCATTCGATTAGGTGCGAGCTAAGGAATGTCACACGAGATCGTTAGAGCATCGTACGATCATTAGTCTACTACCAACCACACAGAGAAATCCCTGCAGAGACATTAATTCTCTCGTTCACGGTCACGGACGGAGTTCATGCTGATTCCTAATCAATGTATGTAAATACGTTTGGTGTCGTCGTGGCTTTGGCTTTGCGTCAAAAGCTAATGACATAAAGATAATCCGTAGTTACCCGAGGTTGTCAATGGTCCCTTCGTTTCATCCCCTTTCATTTGACCCTTGTTAATTTGCAGTCAAATGTCAATCAGATTAAAGCGCGTTTAAACCGAGTTGAAAAAATATATGTGATGTAATAAGAACTCATAAGCGAAGTTTTTTTCTATATTTTATTATATGAATCGTTGTCGTTGTCGTTATCGTTGTTGTGTCGTTATTAACTATAATTTATATAGTTATAAGTGAAAGAAACTTTAGAGAAATATAGTTTACGAAAATATCAAACAGCTGATCGATTTATAGAGGCGTTTGACGAGATCGATTCAATTTTTTTTCCTTTTCGTCCTTTTTCTTCGTATTTAATCCGTTTGTAAAAGAATGTCGAAAACAATGACGAATGACGGTGCGTTCTCGTTGAAATAAAAGAGAAGGAACGTATTCCTCTCCTTCTCGTAGAATCTCGTTTAGAAACTCGTGAATTCCATTTCAAACGTGGAAGAAGATTTCCTCGTTAAAAGGCATATTTCAAAGCGTACTCGTAATCATTTTTTACTACCGTAACGGTCCGTAAAATTAGCGATTTATCGAATTAATTCGCAGTGTTCGAATTTAATCCTTTAGAATGTTTTTTCTCTCATTCGTAGTTTAGCTCGATCGAATGGCCAAAAACAAGTACTTACGCGCGGTTTGGCTTCTCGTTAATAATACTTATACTATATATCCATGGAAATTCAAAACGGGCAATTAATCAGACGAAGGTTAATTGGAGAGCCTGCCGTTAATTACAGAGAGTTCTTTTGTTCTCGAAAATCACGAAACGTCGACACGATCGACGTGTACCAGTTTAATACCTCCCATGGGACGATCTTTCGTTTTAATGTGCAACTACCAAGAATTTATCTCTTTTCTCTTTTTTCCCCTTTTCCTGTTCCTTCTTCTCTTCTTTTCTTTTCTTTTTCCCTTTTTTCACGTTCCTACGTTCTCCTCGAATACGAATTCTTCAAAAAAAAAAAAAAAAAAAAAAGAAAGAAAAAAAAAGAAAAAAAAAAGAAAAAAAATGACGATTCCAAAATATATATTTTTTTCAAAAATGAGAGATCCTATATATATATATCTAATGTTAATCGCGAGATGCATAAAATTTTTAATAAAAAATATGACATCGAAGTATTGAATAAAAAGAAGAGAAAGAAGAAGAAGAAAAAAAAAGACGAATTATTTCCGATAGAAATGTTACGTCGATGGTATGAAAAAGAGAAAGAGAGATAGATATGATAGGTAAATAGGTTGGAAAGCAAAGTAAAAAGAGAACGTAGCATTGAAAATTAACGTTTCGAGTTGCTTACCTTTTCTACGAGCGATGTTAACGATTCGAAAATCTTTCGAATTTCTTTTTCGAATCGATAGGCGAACGATGTTCGATAAAATTGAAAAGAGAATACAGAACGTTTCAATGGGTTCATTTACTGATTTTCAAAATATAGATTTATTTGTTTGTCAATGATATCACAAAATGAGAAACACATAATTATTAACAGTTACAGCTAATGCGAAATTTATTATCCGTTTCGCACAATGCAAAATGCAAAACTTATTAATGACTATTTAATTTACCGTGATTTAACGATTACCGATCGACTTTTTTTTTCAGACTGACTGCACTTCGTCCTCGACAAGCATCTAACTAAACTCATCCCACAAAGGAACATCGCCGAAGATAAAAATTTTTTTTCGTTATTCCCTTCTTATTGGATGAGGACGTTAACGCCTACGATTCCGATTGGTTTAAAATCTAATAAATGAAATCTATTGGATTACTAAGAGAGACAACACGATTGACGTAAGATTCGGAGAACTTAACAGGATACATTTTTATAAACAGTGGCATTGGAGATCTTCCGTATCTACTGTTTACGTTTTAAGGGGTGTTAGGTTAGCGAGTCGATGACGAAAAGAAGTGTAAGATTCGAAGAAGTATTGGGTATCAACGATCGCGCGATGAAATAACGATCGTTCGATAAATATTAATTGTAAGAAATTTCACATTTTTATAAGTGGGTATTTAATTTATGAAGAAGCTTATTATAGTTGGTAATATATTTTATAACTACTTAAATTACATACTTATCTGTTTAATCTTTAACGAGGAAAAAGATCAAGCGTAAGCAAAAAGTAAAAAAAAAGAAGAAAGAAAAGAAAAAATGAACGTACGCAGGACGTAAAAGAAAGGTGAAGAGAAAAACGATGACAGCGCTATATATATATACTTATACATATACACACACACACACACACACACACACACGCACACATATATATATATATAGTGAATAGAAGAGGAGAAGTCAGAGAGCGTAAGAAGAGTAATCTGGTTCGATCTTGGAGGATGGTTTAGAGGCAGTACTGAGAGTGCAATTTGTCTTGGATCCGCTCTTCTCCTTACTCCCAGAGAGAGCATGGTGATGAACGAGCCACGAGACTGAGCCACTTGCCATGCTGGCTTACTTAAATGTTCCCAAAAAACTACCAACGTTCGTTGATAATATCTTAGACGATAGAAGTTACTTTCGCATAGAACATACACTGGTAGGCTTACCTACTTAACGCGTTCATGGTTCGATTCAGTTTCTCAATTTTTCAGGTTTTTCTCTTCTCATTTTTTTTTTTATCTCTTATCCACATTTATTATTTTAATAATTTTTAATAATGACCGGTAATAATATTTTTTATTCGGAGAGAGACCGAGAGAGAGAGAGAGAGAGAGGATCGATGAGACGATTTATCGAATTTCTTTCAATATTTTTTTGCGGATTATTTTTTTCTTTTTACATTTTCAAAAGCTTCGGAATGTTCGAACATTCTCCAACACTCAAATCTCTTACTTCTATTACTAACTCGTGCACACCCACACACACAGGAATACATTCACGTACATACGTACATACACATTTCTAAACTCAGTTTCGCATAATTCGTAGAAACTTTTTAATGGCGACTCGCCGGGTGACAGGGCAAGACCGTTCTTCTCACGTAACGGTACGATTTCTCGAGAAGAAGTTTCTCTACGATTATGCATACAGTCCGGCCAGCTAGTGTAGGATGTAGGTAAAAGGAAGAAAGAACGAAAGAAAGAAAGAAAGAAAGAAAGAAAGAAAGAAAGAAAAAGAGAAAAGAGGAACGAGAAAAAAGGTTCTAATCGATTTTACCAATTTCCCAGCTAGAAAGTCTCGACCTGAAGTAGGAACGAAAGAGAGAAAGAAAAGCAAAAGGGATAAAAAAAAAATAGAAAGAGAAAATAGAAAATAGAAAATAGAAAAAAAAGGAAAATCGAAAAAAAGAGAAATAAACGAAGAAGAAGGATATAGGTGGTGGCAGTGATGGTGGTGGCAGGTGAGGAGGGGATTACAGTTGGGATAGATTAGGGGGGTGGACAGAGGGCGGGGTAACGAAAAAGGAAAAAAAAAAAAAACAGAAAAAAAGAGGAATAAAGAATTCGTTCAACCACTTCGAATCGTAAAAATTTCAAGCCACGTCTATACTCTACCCAACCTACTAGCTCTCTCAAGCTGTCTCCGTTAATTTCCTCGCAGCTGGCGCGAAGTATCTACGATCTTCTTAACCCCCGATCCAAGCTCCCTCTCACCCCCTTTTCCTACCATCTCCCAGCTCCGATCATCCTGATTTAATCGAACGAAAAGAACCCGAAGGAGTTGTCAGGTTTAAAAGGAAGACAGCTATCGTATCTGCTATCCGCGACTAGAGTAGGTAGTCGTTTAATTCGACGACATCGATTTAGCAAAGGGAAACGAAAAGGGATGATGAGATAGGACGGTACGGCATACGTCGATACAAGCTCCAAATATTATATCTGTCGGATGTAATAATATTTTCATGCTCGGTTTAACCGGGAAATTTTTTATACGCGTAAGTAGATACAGATACGCCAATTCCATTTCGTTTCTTTTCTTTCTTCCTTCCTTCCTTCCATTCTTTTATCTTTTTCTTTCCTTTTTTATTCTTTTTTTTTTTTTTTTTTTCATTTAATTGAATAACTCTATGCGACAATAATTCGAAAAGTTGACGTGAGTGGTGAGAGAAAATGATAATGGTGATGGGGATGGTCGAAGAGAGTGGGTGGTGGGAGGTAGGAGTAGCATGAATATATGGAATGTCATCGTAAAAAATTCTTCTTTCGTGCTGGAAACCGATGGTAAGGAAGGTAGAGGTTGGTTGGTTGGTTGGTTGGTAGGTTGAGGTTGGTGAGTATTATAGGTAAAGAAGGGTGGGTGTAGTCGAGGAAGAGCTGATGATGTAGAGGATGAGGATGAGGATGAGGGTGGTGTTAGAGGAAGGCAAGACAGAGAGAAAGAGAGAGAGAGAGAGAAAGAGAGAGAGAGAGGAGGGGGAGGAGGAAAGACTTTAAAAAGTCTCGCAGTGGCTTCAAGACATTATGCGGAGAAGAGCTCCGTGCGAGGATAGAAAAGAAGCTTCGACCGAACTCCACTTCTTCTTCTTCTTCTTCTTTTTCTTCTTTTTCTTCTTTTCTTTTTTGATTTTTCTTTCTTTTCTTTTCTTTTCTTTTCTTTTCTTACAACCAACCATCATACGAGAGAAAAGAGATACGTCGATCTCTCTCTCTCTTTCTCTTTCTTTTTTTATTTCTATTTTTTTTCTCTCTTCCTCTCTCTCGTTTCAGACATTGACTTTCTCCACTTGGAATTTACATACAAGACCTCCCCCCACCCCCTTTCGACACAGCACGTCGACCTTACGAGGAACTGCATAAGAAGCACTTCAACGTCCTGTCGACGCCTGTTTCTATTCGGCTTCTTCTTGTACACGCTCATCTTCTTCTTGTACCCTTTCGACCACCACCATCGTCGTATTACCTTTTTTATTATTACTACTTATGACGATCGAAGAATGACATTCTCGATTCGTCTTCTTATTTTCTTCTTCTTTTCTTTATTTTTTTTTTCTCTTTTCCCTTTCTCTCAGTCATATCGAAACGGATATAGGTATGTTCGTATCGAATAATAAAGTAATAGAAATAATATACGAAGTTTCTAAATCGATCGAATCGAAATGAAATCTCCATTCGACAACACGCATTTTTACTCTCGAATGCATCTTCTTATTCTTCTCAACTTTCGCAAAAAAAAAAAAAAGAAAACATGTTCCTATCGGATAATAAACAATAGAAATAAGATGTGAAGGTTCGAAATCGAATAAATCAAAATGAAATCCTCATTTGACAATGATATTGACAGATACTGTACGGTTAAAAATCAGATTGTTCAAGTACTTTCAGATTCGTTTTACAGGATCGATCAAAAATGTTACGTTTGAAAATATTTCGATAAATCGTAGTTCTTTCGAAAGATATCGACACGTTTCACTACTTCTCTACTTCTCTCTCTCTCTCTCTCTCTCTTTCTCGTCACTTTGGAGTAGGTGTGTATAAGCTCTTTCGATTCTCTGCCAGTAGCACACGTTGCTCCTCTCGAGAGTCGAGATCTACTTCCGTAGCCATCAGAAGACAGTCTGTAACCTTCCACAACCATTTTGGCTCTCTTATCTTCGAGTCTCATTCTACTGTCTCTCTTTCTCTCTTTCTCTGTCCTATTTTTTTTTCTGTTCTTTACTTTGCTCGTTTTTCGTTGATGAACTGTATGGAAGAGTCGTTGAAAGACTAACGACGAGAACAAGTTGATTAAGAGAAGAGGAAATCTTTCTCTCACTTTGTTTTCCGCGAACATGCCGGAAGCGTTAATTAAATTACACCATTATGAAAAAGTTACTGAACTTTAAATTCTCCTCGTTACGTGCTCTATACATTATATATATATATATATATATATATATATATATATATATAGATCGATAAAGCACATGATGTGTCGAACTATCGTTGAAAAATAACGAGACTTTGACGTGTTTTTGTTTAAAAGAAAGAACGAAGGAAAGAAAGAAAGAAAGAAAGAAAGAAAGAAAGAAAGATAGGGAGAAAAAAGAAGAGAAAAAATAAACAAATAACTAAAAAAGAAAAGATCTTTTTATACTCGTCACGATGTGGATCTCACAGAGAGCTTTGCAAACCTTTCATAAATTAGAAGTAACTTTTCACTGATATGCTCAAACGAAGATAAAAGGAAAGCTTTTCACACGTTTTCTCTAACGAGGAACGCAAACGAGCGAGCAAATATTTATAGATATATCTACGTACAGTTTTGTAAATAAATTGTATGTAGAAACTTTGTCGATCGGCGAATTAAATTTGAATGGGTAAATAAGATTGAATATGCATGTATAGTTAAGTAATTAGAAATAGGTTGGACTCTGTTGTTTGCTCAAATATTATTTAATTATGACAGATAATAACGTATACGACTATTTTTTTTTAATTAGAATACTGTTTTTAAAATATAGTATTATGAAATATTACATTTATATATATATATATTTTTTTTATTATTTTTCTTTTTCTCTTTGTTATTTTTTATTTTTTTCCTTTAATATTACATTATTCTCCGTTCCTCGGATGCCTCAACATAAACATATCCTCAGGGAAATACCTATCGATGCATCAGTGAAGAATTTGCGACGCTTGACAGAATCTCCGCGTCCTCTTCTTCGTACTCCTTCTCATCTGCTTATCGGCTTATCGGCATGTAAATTTCAATTTCCAATAGTATTCGAACAGATCGAACGTAATTTAAATTTGCTTCGCTATACGAACTTCTTTATTTCGACCTTTCTCTTTATACTACAACTATCTCTATCTCTATCTCTATCTTTATCCCCATCTCTCCCTCTCCCATTTCTCTCTTTCTCTCTATTCTTTTTTTTTTTATTTCTTTTTCTCCAAAGAATGCAAGAAAGATCGATAATAAATGTTCTCGAAAAAGATCATGAATATTTCATATAATAAAGCTAACACCTTTGTATGACTTGCGAGGAACTTGGAGAGAAAAAAGAAAAGAAAAGAAAAAACAAAAAAGGGGAAATGAAAAGACCATAAATACGTATGTCGAAGGAATGTTTCGAAAAAAAAAAAGAAGCAAACGAAAGAAAGAAAGAAATTCCGAAAAAAATTGATTTATAACGAAAGACCTTATTAATTATTTATCAATTACTTATCAATTTTCTGGAAACGATAATTAACGAATTTCATTTGTCGATATAATTATTATTTTCCCGAACGATATGTGTATTTTATTTGAGTAGGGTACTTTATTTGAAACGAGAGTAAATATATTTTGTTATTATATATCCATATAGTAATATATCCCTATAGATGAAGATACGTCGATATAAACTTTCCCATGAGGTATATATAATTCTCTTTCTCTCTCCCTCTCGTTTTCTCTTTAACTCTATCTCTTCTATTGGCGAACGAAAGAAACCACGAATCATCGATGATCACGTAACACCTTCCCAAGCGTGCTACCAGTTTTGCACGTGACGGTAAAATATCTTCATATTTTATAGTCGAACGTTCTCCCTGTTGGCATATTTTCATTCATATTTTATCAGCTTCCTTCTCTCTCTCTCTCTCTCTCTCTTCAATATCGAGAACACAGTTATTGTTCTCCCTCTCTTTCTCATTCTCTCTCTCTCTCTCTCTCTCACTTTTTCTCTCTCTCTAACTCTCTCTCTCTCTTTCCTATCTATATGCAGAGCTTGTTGGTTGCATCGACCAACGTCCATACCCGTATGTTTGAAGGTTGAAACTGTACGGGTACCTGTAGCCGGCTTGCACTATCGGAAAACGACTAATCCGTACAAATCGCACCGTCGAATAACTATTCTTCCTTCGAGCTGGTCATCTCTCTCTCTCTTTCTCTCTCTCTCTCTCTCTTTTTCTCTCATACTCACAAATATACACGCGCGGCCACGTACACAATCCCATACGACATATACCCATACGCGTGCGCGCACGTACATAGACGGTGTTTAGCAGTGTTACCGTTCCCAATCGTTCGTTTCGAAATCTCCCACCGTTGCTTTCGAGAATTCGAGGATTCTCTGGACAGTGATGTACCAATCTTTTTTTTTCTCCCTAGACATTAAAAATGGTATCTATGTATTGATTAATTAGAAATAAAAGAAGCAAGAGAGGGACAGAGAGTGAGAGAGAGAGAGAGAGAGAGAGAGAGAGAGAGAGAGAGAGAGAGAAGAAAGATTATTTTAAGTTACTTCCTAGTAATATTCCTACGTTGAGAGAATTAATATTTTAAATTACAATAGTAAAAATTTCTCGTCGCAGTACTCGACTTTTCTTCGATATAAAAAGAAGATTAACAAAGTGTTCTATGTTAATTGGAAGAGTATCGATCGATCTTCCTATATCGATAGATTTTAATTGGATAAATGAAATTAATAAAGGGAACACCCTTTTTAGATTTAAGTATCTTTCGTACGGTCCTGAGTTATCCTGAAGTCTCTCTCTCTCTCTCTCTCTCTCTCTCTATCCTCGTATTCCCCCTACGTCTTGATCCCTCCTTCCTTTCTCCCTTCCAGTATCCACACATCTTCTTGCAGCAATTATCGTAACTCTCTTTATCTACCATCGACCACCACCACCCTCGTTTCCCTTCCATCTATCTCGCTCTTTCCCATTCGTTCTTTGCTTTCCACGATCTTTTCTTTATTTATCTATCTCTCTTACCTTATATCGTTCTGCTCCGTTCTCTCTTCGTCTATTTATCTTTCTCTTTCCCTTGTTTCCTATCTTTTCTCACTCTATTTTATTTCTCTCTCTCTCTCTCTCTCTCTCTCTCTCTCTCTCTACACACACACACATATATATATATAATTTATCTTATAATTATATCTTAACTATATATAATAATATACATAATGGATTATATATAGATCATATTTTATATATCTCCCTTTCTCCTACTTATTATAACATAATTTCTCTTGATTATCACAATCTAACACACACATTTTCAATATATTTTATACGCGATTATTTATCCACGCTTACGTTTATCCTACCAATATATAAATTATCCGTCCTTTCTTTTCTATTACTAATTTTCAATTTTTTTCTTCTCTTTTTTTTGTTTTTTCTTTTTTTTTTTTCTTCACTTCCAATCAAGATAATTTTCTTTGTCATTCGTAGTTCGAACTCTAACAAGTAATACTCTTCCTGTTCCTCCTTTCTTCTTCTTCTTTTTTCTTTCTTCTTTCTCAAAAGAGGAAGATGCTTCTAAGTATGAGAGAAACTCACGTTCTTTCTTAGTATACTCCTAGTATTCCTCTTCGCTGGTCTCATCTAGCGAGGGGTAGCTTCCAAGAGCGGAACACAGTGCTCCCTCGAGGGCAACGTTCGCACCGTTTCCAGCTGCCCTCAGGCCGAACCTCTCGCCAAAGCGACGGCTAATGCCGCCTCTAAAAGAGAAGAATCGTTTCCCCCTTGCTCCTCTTCGAAACTTCCTCCTCGACTTTATTTTCACTCCCTCCGACCTTCCACCTCCATTCCTAAGATTCTCGAGGGTAGTTTTCTTGGTACTTTTCGAATCGTTCTTTCATCTCTTGTTTTTTTTTCTTTCTTTCTTTCTTTTTTTTTTTTTTTTTGGTCAAACCCTTTTATATCTTGTAGTCTCGTCGTTTAATAAATCGAGATTGATCGTTAGGAAGATTGCTCTTGTTAAAGATCGTTAATTAAATCGATTTGTTTATATCATATCGATGTGACTGTTTTTAGAAAAAAAATGTATGTTGGGTTGTTAATTATATACTTTCTTCATAGAGATTTAATATTTTATACAAGTATATATATTTATTTATTTATTTATTTTTTTCTTTCATTTAGTATGAAAAAGGAAAGATCAAGAGATTAGCTAATTGAAAGTTAAATCGAGTAGGAAAAACAGGAGAAAGAAAAGAACAAAAATGTGTTGTTTAATCATTTTCTTAATTAATCCAACGAAATGTTGTTTTACTTTCAATCGAGAATGACGCAATATCGATATTGCCAGAGATTAAGCTCAGAAAAAAGAGAGAGAGAGAGAGAGAGAGAGAGAGAGAGAGAGAGAGAAAGAGAGAGAGAGAGAGAGAGAGAGCTACGAAAAGAAAAGAAGAAGGAAAAAATAAAGAGTATCAAGATAGATGAAAAGTTTATGTAGATATTGACAATTCGCTCGAAGTTTCGCTTCTCTTGATTATCCTATTGTTCGTAAATTTGAAAGGGTTCTCTCCTTTGTTGACCAAAAGGATTCTCTACTGTTGACTCCTGTCAACTCGCGACGTAATTAGATTAAGATAAAAGGATTTACCCCCAGCACAATGTTTCTCGTTACTTTCAACCTAATTAACTTCCTCAAATAAGACGATCTTTAAGATTTGTTAGATCATGGATAATTAGATCGTTGACATCTCTTCATTTTCAAACATTTTTTGATCAAAGGATAGGATAAGATAGAATAAATAAGTAAATAAATAAATAAAAAGACAGAAAGAAAAGGAAATAAAAAGTGGAGAAAATAATTGTTCAAAATTTAAAAATCTATCCGAGAATAAAAAATAAAATCTTTCGTGTTACGTATTTGTCGACCTCTTCGAATTCATTTCTAACGGTTTACGTGAAACGAGCCATGCAAGGAAGTAAAGGAGAAGCTTTCCTGTCTCTCTCTCTCTCTCTCTCTCTTTTTCTTCAATTTCAAATATCGTCGTCCTTTCACACCGATCGTGGCCAATATAAATCGTCCAAGGAAGGTCCGTAATGTGTGAGTCCGTTGTCAGAAAAGGAACGAATCCTCGCATACAAAGTGGTGAGTGTTAAACCGAAATAAGGTACCGTGAAATTGAAAGGTTTCGCGATAACGTACAAAATAAGGGAGAAAACGAGAAATTTAAAGAATTCGAAAACGGAGAAAGACGTTTTTACGGTAGGACGTTACAACCTCGTTAGAAACGTTGTAATGAAATTGTTGTTTAAAAAAAAAAAGTCAATATGTGCATAAGCGTATGTAGATGCATCGATGATTTTAGAGAACGATTTTCTAAATGTCACCTGTGTGTTACCGGTGATGTTTGTCGCATGGTGGAAAATTCAAATTAAACTTGCGCGAGAAAGAGAGAGAAAGAGAGCCTGGAAAACGTCACGAAAGTTTAATTGTCTCTACGAGAGAATATGAAAGAGAGAGAGAAAGAGAGAGAGAGAGAGAGAGGATGATGGAATTTCTCTCGAAAGTCTCCGAGTTACGAAACATATCTTTGCAAGCTTCTCCAGTATTTCTTCGTGTCGTTTTTGGAAAATACAAGAGAACTATATATTTACCCGTATAATTTTCATCTATATATTATACATACACACACACACACACATACACACACATACATATATATCCTACATACCCTTTACAAATCGTTGCAGAACAATTTAAGTAGAATCGTTTATGAAAATAATAGAATATTTGTTCCTAATTTCTAAAGGATCATTTTATCTAAACGATATTTTGTTGAAATACTTTGATAATTTATTCGTTAAATCGTTTGAATTGTTGTTGTTATCAAATCTGCTTGAAAGTGTCAATATTAGAGAGGAGAAATTATCAACTAGGCGCTCGTAATAGAAAATAGGGATTGTCCGAGAGTAAACGAAAGGGCTCGTTTATCGAGAGGTCATTCGTCTCTATAGCAAATCATTATCCCGGGCTCTTTCGGCGGGAGCCACTGTGGCAATACTGGCACTCAACCACGAACGATTGTAAATTTAATTTGGCGTCGTTCCCGCAGTCATTGCGCCGTTGATCAAACTCGATTGCGCAGCTTCGGCCCACGGTGTTATCTCTCTTTCTCTCTCTTTTTATCTCTCTCTTTCTCTTTTCTCACTCATTCACTCTCTCTTTCTCTTCAATTTTCAAACGTGCTATTTCAAACCTTCCAGCTCTGAAATGGAAGATACTCCAGACATCTTAAGCACCTCTTTCGAATGCCAATTGCATTCTCGAAGATTCGAAAGAGCGTACCAGCCGGAAATTCGTCTTCTAAAAATATCTCGAGTAGACGAGACTTACTCATATTTATTCTGATAACCATTCGTGAAAGATACTCTTTTGAACACTATCCGGATGAGAAGAATTTTTTATATACGTTATATATATATATATATATATATATATATATATATATATGTATGTATGTATGTATGTATGTATGTATGTATGTATGTATACGTATTTTTTTTTACTTCTTATTTTTTATTTTTACAAGATATATCTCCGCTATATCTATTAGATAAATCGAATTATTTACAAATGCGCGTACAAACATTGAAATAATTGATTCAACAGATGCATTAACTAATTAATTTACGTATTTATATACTTAATTGATTAATATCCTACCATCCCCGACGAGGTGCATTCTATCGAGATATTTATTTATTCCAGATATACATATCGTTTAATTATTTCTATTTACACATGCAAAATTATTTATTCCTAATTCTCGTTGGAAAGTAAATTCTAAACATGGAAATAATTAATCAAACAAATAGATGTACCGATTAATTCGTCTATCCGTCCGTTCGTATGCCATTTAATCGATTAATTTAATTCTTATCGTCGAGTCGCTTTTTTTTTCTACTAAGGAAAAACTTGATTAATGATAATTTATTCGAAACGTAAAAACAAATGAAAAGAAATGAAAGGTATAGTAGCAAAAGAATAGAAAGAAAATAAAAGGAAAAAACGAAGGATAATTGATTGCCAACCCTCGTGCGAGTAATTTTCAAGTGAATATGTCGATTACTCTACACTTATTTGTTTTCCAATAAGTGATTTTACGAGATAAAGCGTACATACATATATACATACTCATATCGAAGTTATACGCACTATGTTCAGGAAAAAGAAAATTGAAGAAGTACTTTTGCTATCGATTCCTTACCAATGCAGATCCGATTCCAGCCACGAAGCTTCGTGAGTTTTTCACGACTCTCATCGACCTATTTCTCCTTTCCCTATAGTACATAGATACATACCTACCTACACCCCTAACCGATCCAATTTTATTTTTCTAACCGTACGAGAGAGAGAGCTTCGACTTCGTTTCGAACGGAATTATCGATCGCATTGCTATCTTTTAACGAATGAAACAAGCAAGGAGAAAAAAAGAACAAGAAAAAAATTGTTCATTCTATCTCTCTCTCTCTCTCTCTCTCTCTCTCTGTATATATTTCCTCTTTTCTGTGTCTCTTCGTATTTCTATTTTTCGTTTCCTTCCTTCGTTCTTTTCTCTCTCTCTCTCTCTCTCTTTCTTTCTTTTTCTCTTCTTTTTTTTCCCATTTCCCACTGAGCTCCAGGCTAAACGAGAAATAGGATTCGGTAGGTAATGGAAAAATCTGGGCGATATTACGTACTCTTGTCGCTTTTTTACAAGCTGAAGAAACGAGCACGTTGAGAGGACCAAATGGGTGAAGAGAGGAAGGAAAGAAGGAGAAAGAGAGAGAGAGAGAGAGAGAGAAAGAGAGAGAGAGAGAGAGATTATCTCTTTTCCTTCTTATTTTTTTCCTTGTCTAACCTAAATTAGGACTCGTCTTTACGTCGAAACAACTTTGAGTACGTAATCCTTGAAAGACTTTTAATTACATTCCTGTCTGCGTTTACGGCCAATGAAACAAAAAAGAAAAAAAGAAAGATCTTTCATCGATTCCTAATATTTTTTTTCAAAAATCGTTCTACCGCAAAGGACGAGAAAAATATTGAAAAAAAATTAGGAGAACGTAACTCTAAGGGAAGAAGAAAAAGAAAGAAAAAAAAAAGAAAAAAAAGGAAAAAGAAGAAGAAGAAGAAGAAGAAGAAGAAGAAATGATTGATAGGACTCGCCGAAGTAAAATTTATCAAAGTAAAATATCTAAGAAGCGAAACTTTTTAGTAAAAGTTTTCGGTCACGTTAAAGTATAGCGATAATCGATCACGCGTGCCTTCCATTAAGTCGTTCGAAGCAACACCATTGAACTTGAGTAAAGTGGAAAGGAAAATGTGCCTTTCGAGTATAGAGAAAGCCGTACACTCTCTTCCTCTTTCTCTCTCTCTCTGTTTTTGTCTCTTTCTCTCATTGGAAACATCTCTACGTTGGTGAACGTGGTTATGGTTGTCCTAGGGTCAGTCAATGAGGTTTAGCGATCCATCAAGTGCTGCCAAAGAGAGAGTAAACAGACAGCAAGGGGATTGGGGGGGTGTAAAGGGAAGGAAGGAGGAATGGGGACCACGGTTCGCAAGTTGGTCCGTTATTCCCATGAGCTTATCGTTAAAGCGTGAACATCGAACCGAGATTATTGCGGATTCGCAAGCGAATCGGCTGATTTCCGATTCGAATCTCTGCAACTTCGAGGATCCAATTAATTTGATTCTCGTTGGTAGATAGGTAGGACAAAATAGACAGAGAGAGAGAGAAAGAGAGAGAGAGAGAGAGAGAGAGAGAGAGAGAGAGAGAGAGAAATAATTACGGTTTACCAATTTTATTTTTAAATCTAAGAGAGAGCACTAATTTTATCGTGAAGTAGCAGGAAGTCTCCTTTACCGATTTATTGATCCCTAGTGCGTTGAAAGCGCACCACCATTTACACTGTATTTGACGCGGTACGGAACTTGCCTGGAAGCGGCTTCTAACCCTGAGGGTTCTACGCAATTTGAATAAATAGTAGACCTGCCGTCGCGACGAATCCATTAGACGTCGATATTCAAAACAGAGAGAGGATATCTCGCAGTGAGTACAGTCGCCCCTCAAAATTACGGACAAATGATAATCGTTATACATTTCTGACTATTAAGAAAATTGTCCTCGAATAATATTCTCTCGAATGATATCTTCGAACGCGAAGTTATTTTTTTATCGATCGATATGTTCGTCTTTTCTTTTGATTCTTTTTTTTGTTTACATTGTTGGATTTTTATCTACTTGATTTTGTAATTTGTTTTAATGGACAAGTAAGAAAATAAAATAGGTAGGTGTGTGTGTGTGTGTGTATATATATATAAAGATAACATTTACGTAGAAAGGAAATTCTGGTTAGAGAAGTTATGGTTATTGTTAGTAATTATATAATAACGTCTACTCGCTTCCGCACGACGTTATGTCTCTGTAACGATCTGGCCAGGGCCGTTATATTAAATAGATAAAACGAAGGAATTTGCAAAGGATATAAAAATCGTAATGGGATCGCATTAATATGATCAAACAATAGGTATAAGGAATAGGGAAAATTGGATCGAAATATTTGTCGAGCGAAGATAATAAAGAGATTAAAGTAAAAAAGAGAGAGAAAAAGAGAAACAGAAGAAAAAAGAAAAGAAAAAGCGAGAAATATCATGGAAAAGACAAAGATATTAGAGTAAAAGAGATTTTTGTTCGATTTGATCCCGACTGTATTCCCTTAAAGTCACGACTTTTCCAATAGCCCTGTGGTACTACATCAGAGGGTCGGCGAATAATTTGAATAAATTGAATACGGTATCACGGTGGTTCCATTAGGCCGTCGATATGCAAAGTAGCGAATTGAAACAAGCTATATAAAGCCTCGTATAAAGTGCCGATATAGCAGGATGGGTGGGTGGATGGATGGTGGAAGGGATGTTGGGTCCTTCGAAATATACAGTAGACGACGACTTACATCAATCATGAATTTAGTTCTCGGTAGTAGTCCTCGTCGTCGTCGTCGTCGTCTCTCTGTTATTCGGTGAAAGTCTAATCAGATTAAAAAAAAAAAAAAAAAAAAGAAAGGATATTGTCTTGATTCTAAATATTTCCTTTTCTTTCTGCGTTATATTATTCCGATCTCCTTGAGAGAAATAATGGAATGTTCGTTTAACGTAGAGAAAAGTCGAGATGTTACCTATCTCGATTTATTCTCTCTTTTTCTTTCTCCTTTTCTTTTTTTTTCTCTCCCTACAGAAACGAGACGAAAGAAAAAGGATTGGGATGGTTGGGACGTGGGTAACGAAGAAGGAAGTTTCAGGAGCCGCAGAAATTGACGTTACACCTTGTGACTCTAATAGAATTTGGCGGATCCAGAGAGAAATCTCCTCCTGCTTGGAATTCTTTCTGGTCCTTTTACGTTCCTTCGAATCAATCTTAAAGTTTAACGATTTAGAAAGCCGAGACCGCTTAGGGCGATAGGTTCAAGGGATATCAAGTAGATATACGTGAAACATATATCGAAAGGATCGTGTTATTCGAATCGAATGAAAAAATCTCTACGTTTCCCTATTAAATCATATTTTAATTTCGTCCGTATATTATAAAAGAAATGTTTCCAAAGACAAACGAACCTTCTTGTCGTATAGAATTTTCTTAATCAAACGATTAATACCTTCGGGAGAAAATGTGAAGATCCAAAGGGGACAGTATCACTTTGGAAACTATAATAACAAGGTTAATCGAAGTCGGTATAGAAGAGGAAAGGAGAACGTGTATCGTATGCGAGATCAAAAGTTCCGATCGAAAATTTCAAACTTCTTACTCTTCTTTGAAACTAAGTACTTACTTACGTGGGGACTGCTCGTCTCCTTTCTAACACGAACACCGTGCTGCTTCGAATACTGAAAGGAGGAGAGATAGAGATAGAAATGGAGATAGAGATGAGACGAAGAAAGAGATAGAGATAGGAGATAGTAAAAGCTCGCACAACATACGATACCCTTTAAAGGAGAATCACGGTAGCTGTTGGTTTGAGCTTTGATTTCGACTAAAAGAGAGAGAGAGAGAGAGAGAGAGAGAGAGAGAGAGACGAATGCGGGCACGTAGGAGAGAACTATAAAGGAGAAGGAGAAGGAGAAGTAAAGGAGTGAGAAAGGATAGAAGAGAGTAGTCGAAGAGACAGTGGCGTGCGACAGCAAGTGAGACCAAACTGTCAGCAAACTGCATTTACCATTGTTGCTTCCGAGGCTCGCTACATTGTGCTCTTCTCCAACCTAACTTTCCTAACGATCTCGGGGACCAGGTCTGTGTTTTCCTTAAATACGGCGAAACTTGGAGATAAGCCGAAACCAGTTTAAGCGTCACGTTTCCTTCCCCCATTGTTACTGCCAGGAATCGTTTAATCCTCCCACAGGAGACGCAGACCATGAGTTTGCAAAGGAGTAACAAGGAAGAAAGAGAGGCCTCCAGAATGACGACGAAAAGGGACTAAGCTGTGACTTTCTCTCTCTATTTCTCTCACCATCTCTCTTTCTCCGCTGACTCTTTGAAGATGCATCCTTTAACCAAATGAATCGCAAGAAACTTAGTAACTCGTACGTTTTCAAGTGATATACGTATATATGAGTGTACATACGTACTCATGTACACACACACACACACACACACACACACACACACACACACACACACACACACACACACACACACACACACACACACATATGAAATTAATCTATGTCTAGATCTGCTGAGTTTTCAAAGATGCATAAGATTTATCGTTGCTGATCCTTAAACGAAAAGCGATACACTTGGGAATCGATTCTCCAAACTATTCGTTATCTAGGACACCTCGGTTATCTCGCTCTTTCGCGTTGGTCTCTCTCTCTCTCTCTCTCTCTCTCTCTCTCTCTCTCTCTCTATTTTACCTATACCATTACACAAAGAGACGTTCCACTAAAATAACTAGGTCAAGAATGAACGAGTTCCGAATTCGATACGATTAGAAATATATATCGTAGGTGTTTATACGATTCGATTAAAGTTGTTTCAAAGGTTTAATAAAAATCAGTTGGTCGAATGAAACGCGATAACTCTGAATTATCCTTTAGTTTTTCATTTCCAAGGTTGGAGGGTAACTTATCATTAGTTGAAATCGTGCCAGGTCCTTCATCATTGGTGGAATTTTCGATGGCTAACGACATTCGATTAATCGATTGGAGCCTCTTCCGGTCGTATATTTCCGTTGACGTTCGTAACTTCCGTGGTGGTCCGTCCGATCGGCTGGGGGTACGTCGTTAAACTCGCGTTCGTGCAATTAGAGCTGGCATAATGGCGGGTATTCAATGTAAATCAAGTGTAAGATCTTCCTTCCTACCAACACCATTATCGTACGACTATGAAAGCTATGGAAGCAGTACTTGGAAGCTTCCTACCCTACTCCTCGCTCCCAAAACTCTCATCTAGCAACCATGGTCCATTCTATCGCATCCGCTTTCATCGATCCATGTCACCCTCAAAGGGAAAATCGATTCGAAACGTGAAGGAACATTGAGTTATTCCGAACTTCATTTTGCATTGGCACCTTACCATTTCAGATTCCCTATCCATGTCCTTCCTTTTCCTTTGCCACTACTACTACTCTTACTACTGTTACTACTACTACTACTATTACTTTCATGTTATTCCAACGATTTACATTTAAAGAACAGGATCTACCAACTCCGTTTCACGTCGTCGTCTTTGAAGTCATTGCAATTCGAAGTGAAGAAAAGTACAGTTTCAATCACACAACTCGAAATAAACATCTCAAAATTGTATCTTCTTTTTATCTTAAATCTTTTTTTTTTTATATCTCGTTTTTTACCTCTTAAATTATTCCAAAATGTTTCCAATTGATACTCATTCGCCGTACGACGATACGTGGAGATTTGGAAAAAAAAAAAAAAAAAAAAAAAGAAAAGAAACAGAGCTATACGGTTGACAGTTGAATGATTTATAATCACGAATATTTTCTATTATAAGTTTCATTGTCTTTAACGTATTCAAAAATTCCAAACTTAGTCTTTCACTAAGGGACCCAGCATAATTTCGAATTCAACGACACTGAGTTTTAGAAAGCTTTCCTATGAAGTGCCATGAAAGTACGTTTAAACTAGTACACGAGCTTGTTTAGTTGGATACTGGAGAGTGAAGTTTATGAAGGTGGAATTAAAGTGTTAGTGGTGGGTCTCTAATATGCACGAGCACCCCCGACACTTTCCAACGTCAGTCATGGGAATGGTATGGCAGAATGGTAGGCCAACGTTACTGGGCGCTGATGGCGTTGCTGAACGCAGGAGAGAGACGGTTCGTTGGTGGTAGTTTCGAAGATGGTGTTAACGCGTCGAGCGTTTAGCGATTCAGTTCACGGCTGCTGATATTATCTCGAGACAATTAAATTAGTTGCTATTGAAATTGAGTTATTTCGAGCTACAATACAGAAAGCGTGCGCGAGCTTGGCCAGCGCAGTTGCATACAAAGTGTTCCAAAGTTAGACTACCCCAAACCCCCTTCGATTTTAGCCCGATCTCGAAATCTCATGCCGCCGTACCCTATCCAAAACCCACTAAACCCTCCTCCCACCCCTTCCGTCATCCACCCTTTCCCCTAACACTTTACAACGACGTCCATGTTAATTAGATAGTCGAACCATCGGCCAATAATTATGTGACGCCCTCTAATTAAATCCGATTCGTTCGAGCAACCAACCAACCAACCAACCCCCTTTCCATTTAACCCTCCTCCCCTATCCTTTAATCCCCCACTCCTTCTCCCCCTATCCCTGCCAACCCCCTCTCCCTCAAACACTTGCCTTTTCTACGAATCGCATTCCGTCCGCGTGCGTTGCATTTTATCGTCCAGCACGGATTTTCATAGCACGACGATATACATGCGAATAACGTGTTACGTGAAATGGAATGAGAGGGGTTGCGTTGTGCGGTGTATACAGGGTGGACGATGTAATTCGCGAAGATAAACGACGATCGATCGTATAGCTTGCGTCGGAGAAATTAAATGCGCCCGACTTTCAAAGTCGCGACCTCCAGTTAGGGGAGAGATGCGTTTTGACGCTGTGAAAAAAGAGCGAATAGAAAAAAAAGGACGAGAGAGAGAGAGAGAGAGAGAGAGAGAATTCATTTTTTTTTTCGTTTTCTACGTCAATCGCTCGTTCCATCGGGGAATGAGATTTAAATCCGTTGGAGTTTGGGAATCGTTTCTGATCTTTTCGTTCAAAAATTTATCTTCTTTCGCGTTCCTCTTTCCAGCTTTTTTTTTCTTTCTTTTTTTTTCTTTTCTTTTTTTTTTTTTTTTGAGGGAGAAGATCGATATCGTTGTAACTTATTTAGTTCAATCTTTTCGAATGAAAAGCGCTTTTAGTAGCGCGACAATGTAAATCGTACTATTGTATGATTAGTTTTTCCACGTTGGTGTTTAATTTTATTTCGATTATGTCCGATTAATAATTCAAATGGCGATATATTTTAATTATTATTATTAATTAATTTTTCTTTTATTTTCTATCTCGATTTTGTAGAGGAGCCGAGGAAATGAAGATCTTTCGTATTTCGTAGAATTTAATAAGAATAAGCAAAGGGAGAGAAAGAGAGAGAGAGAGAGAGAGAGAGAGAGAGAGGTTCGAATGATTAATTACCTGTTCGGTTGAGCGGGCAAACTCTTCCTCATCTTTTATTGGTTGAAAGTTAAAAAGGAAAATCGTTTGGATGGTATAAATTACTGCGGTATTTCATACATTTACCTTTTTATTTATGTTTGTTAGAATGTTTTATAACGGGTCGTGCCTATCCACGGGAAATACAACGATACCGTACAACGATAATTATATTTCTCGTTGTTGAGCTTTTGCGTCACGTTAAGATCCCATTAAGCTTCTAACGACGATTTTATCGAGGCACGTAGGCACGCGGTAGGTTACGAAGGAAATTTAACGACCAATCTGCGTACACGAATCAACCCTATCTCTACCTTCTCTTAAATGCAAATACACTGCTTTGCTCTCCTCCTATTGCTGGTGCTGCTTTGCGGTTCGAGAAACTACAAGTAAGTTGGCACATCCTGTTATATAGTAACAAGGAAATTATTTCCCAGTTTAAAACGTCGACGTGTAAAATGTGGTATACCACAAAGCTTCTCACTTGTTTTGTCTCAACCAATCTTGTTACAATACTCTATTCGATTTGCGTGTACTATCACCATCGAACAAACAATATATGTTTGTACATGTGCGTATATACATGTTACATATATCGTATTGATGTTAAAAACTAATATCAAATTATCCAATTATTACCGGGTGTCATTTTTAGCGAGATTGGCTTAAAAGAAAGTTCGTAACAACGATTAAAAAACAAAATTAAAAAATTATATCAAGACCAAAGATATTAATTTACGAAAAAAACTTAGGGATGCTCGTAGTAACAAAGACATCTGTTATAAAAGAATCTACTAATCAAAAATGTAAAAAGTTCATGTTTGCTACATCCTACAGACAAACTTTCTTCTCTAAGGATCTTCTTGAATGAAATCGTTATCGATTAAATAATTAGAGCATGTATACTTTAACAATCTTAACTCCATCTTCGTTGTTATTACTTAGATAACTTAGGAGGCACTATAGTTACTCTCTAAAGCGTTGATAGGAGTAACGCGAGCATCCTCATAGTTTTCTTCATCGATTTTGTTTTTGTTCTCGTTCTTTAAGGATCAAAATTCTCTCCAAGGATCGGAATTAGAAAATAATTTGCAATTGATTACGCGAATTACTTAGAACCAGTACATAAAAACTATCAGCGTTTGAAAGTTGTATATATCATTTATTTCTCCTCAAGATCTTAAAACTCTCGATAAGAAACATTATTCGTCAACGAAGAGATAAGTTTTTTATATTCTTTCATTCTTCTTTTCTTTATCAGACCGAGACTCAGAGTCGTTTTCGTTAATTCGTCGAACGATTAGACACGACTGAACACAGTCGTCGTAGAAAGTTCTTAAATGAATAAACCAAAAGGTAAGAAAGTTATATTTGATATCTACCGGCAGATTGATCGACCTTTTAAGCCAACCAATTCTGAATATCGCGATAATTCGTACGTATCTTGAAATCACGATATTTCACCTTTGACATATCAAGAACGACGAGAGATATAAGTGACGTACTTATAAATAGATCGAAAATAAATCGTAAATCGAGAATATATCGAATGGAAAGCATCTTTTCCGAGGTTGGTTTCGTTTGGGAACACTTAAAGAGATAAAACAGGTTACGCTGGCTCTTTCATCATCGCTCGACACGAATGATTCTCGTTTGATTCCGACTACGAAAATCGAAAGTTTCTCTATACCTATATCCAGAGGAGGTGGGCCGAGCTAGATAGAATTTTTCTCTCTTCACCTATGAAATCGACATTCTTTGTTATGCAAATTCGTGCCCTTTTCACGTTGAAATAGTTTCGAAAAGGTAGAGAGGATTTATGTTCTACCGATATTGAAAAATATTCTTTCTCTTGTTTGTTTATCATAGAATATAATACTATACGTTGATTTATGGTAACTTTTCGTACGATTAATCTTCTAATTCATTTATCTTTTCAATCATGTACCGATGTACGCGCACAACGAGCGAGGAACATTGAACGTTTTATCCTTTGATAGGACACACGTCCATTCGGCATTTTTAATTTCATTAGCTTCCTCGTTTCATCAACGAGACTCTACCATCTACGTTCGTTATTACTTTCATTAAAACGGTCCAACGGTTACGGCCGATAATCGGGATTGATTTGAAAATGGAAAATTTCGGTGGTCCAAAGTAATGGAATTTTCCCCCTCCCCCCCCTTTTTTTTTTCTTTTTCATTCTCTTCTCCCTTATTTTATTTATCTATCTTTTTTTTTTTATTCTCTTTTTTTTCAGAGGATCGAGAGTACCGCTGATTCGTAATTAAATCGGTACGAACGGACGGATCCGAGGAGTTAAGTCAATCCTTTTGATCGATTAATCCGTCCGAAGGATCACGCGATTCGATATGATTTTTGTATTATTATCTCATATTATTTAATTTATTCGTTGTTATCAATGATCGATTTTTGATATATTTCATAAAAATGATTTTGCGTAAAATCGGCCGAGATTATGTTTGAAATTCGCTTGCATGAACTCGCTCGTTAAGTCGATGTCGAAGCTTTCGACGATAAAGTGACCTGTCCGATCGTGAGAAAGTTTCATCTCTATCTTTCTCTTCTCCCCTTCCCTCATCTCTCTCTCTCTCTCTCTCTCTCTCTCTCTCTCTAGCAAACTTCTAAGCAAGTTTACATCCTGGACGTTCATCCTTTAGCTCCGGCATCGTTCCTGGACCGATTGAAAAGTTTTCGAAAGTCTGCGGTAATCTCGACGCAGCGTTACCCTCGAAAATATGTTGTCCTAAGCTACAAACTCACGAAATACTTATAGACGTCTTCCCACATCCATCCATCCTTCCTTCCTTCCTTCCTTCCTTCCTTCCTTTCTATCTTTTTTCTTTTTCTTTCTTTCTTTCTTTCTTTCTTTCTTTTACTTTCCTTCCTTGGTCTCCACTTACCAAACTTTTGATCGCACGATCGTAAATATATCTATAAGGAAGTTTTTACGAGTGCAAATCGGATTGCATCCGTTCTTGCTTTAACTTACGTAGATTCAAACTTCTCGATGTACATATATATATATATATATATATATATATATATATATATATATTTCTCTTTAAAGAAAAAGAAGGTTTTATATCGGTAAGTAATTTTCTTCTTCTTTTTCTTTTTCTTCTTACCTGTTATCTCAACTATAGGAAGTAATTAAAGTTTTTCGCTTGTTTAGATATCCGGTTAAATCGTCAATCTTCGACAGAATATTATTTTTGTTAGTTTTGTTCGATTTACTTTCGTTTATCTTTCATTCGCGTTTAACTTGTAGATACATTTATTAATCGCTTTTATACTCATTTTTTGTTTCGTTTCCTTCCGCTTTCCTTTTGATTATCCCATCGTTAGGAGTAAGAAAAAAAAAAAAAAAGAAAGATAGGAAAAAAAAACGATCATATAAAAATTCGTAAAGAATTACTCAAAAAGATTCGTTATAACATTTAATTTAACATGGTGTTGATAATGTCAAAAACAAAATATCTTTTTTCTTTCTTTTTTTTAAGTAAATCTAATTATAAGGTCGATCTTTTTCATGAACTCATAGAAATCATAGAACAAAATTTTTTTTTTGATGTTTGTCTGTACGATACATACAGACGAGTAACATCATCAAAGAATAAAGTTCCAAGAAGTACGAAATATGTCTGTCTGTAAAACTCGATGGTTACTATCATAGTTGACTCACTTCTACGTCGTTTCTATTAATGTCTGAAGATAGAAACTCGCGTAAAGGATGTTTGCTGCGCTATTCGCAGACTGATTCTGGACTTTAGATTCTCTACTTCGAGTCTTAAAGCTCTCGCATACAGCTTTAGATTAATCGTTTCACTCTGCCGGGATATTACCTAAGGTCTTTGATCGAAGACGCCATTGTGCTCGAGCAATTTGCCAGTCGATAATTCAAAACTCCCGCCAAACCACCTCCACCACCACTACCACCTCCATCTCCATAACTTCTTCCTCCACCAGCCAGTTCCACCACCATCCTATCACTAGGAGTTACCTATCGTAATACTGCTTTTATTTGACGATATGAATCACACCAAACGAGTTTAATCGTTTACATTAAACGAATAAGAAGAAGGATAAGAAGAATGAAATTACGTTAGTTCGGTCTAAAAAACTAATTCCAAATCGATTATGATGGATCGTTAAAATTGTGGCAAGGAGAATGGAAAAAGGAGAAAGAAAAAGAGGAAAAGAGAAACTTTCTTTTGCACTTACTAAAACTGAAAGTAGAACACAAGGATGACATTTGTTAACAGAAATTCGTTAATTAATTCGCGTTTGTCCGCTTCGTGATTAATTACGCTTTTATCACTGACCTGTTTTCAATCCGGTCCGCGCGAAGAGCCCATGATTTTTTTCTTCAAGATACGGAAACGCAAAAAGAAAGAAAAAAAAAGGGGGGAAGTAAAATCTTTACGTCGTTAATAAAGTTGTAAATAAATTTCTCAAACGATACTTGCAGCAATTTGCTCTGAACCCTTGGATCTGAATTGTATGTATTACTTACCTGAAAAAATAAAAGAGAAAGAGAAATTAAAATGGTACGGAGAAAAAAAAAAAAAAAAAAACATAAAGAAAAAAAATGAGAAAAAAATTAATTGTTACGGATTGTTAAATAAAATGTAAAAAATGAGATGATCTTCTCTTTTTTCTTTTTTTTTTTTTACCTTTAAAGAAACAGGAAGGAAAAATTCCTTCGTAGATAGTCAATCAACAGCTGATTGGTTAAGGTATCGACGATGTGCGTAAATGTAACATTTATTCGGCATAAATTATGACATTAGATACATAGATTAAGTATAGATACAAAATGAATTGACTGTAGACAGGACTGTAGTGAAAATACATCGATGCTTCCTCGGTTCGAGTATTCAACGCGCTGTTTCGTATTCCTCGAGTAAAGTATTCCTTCAAACTTTGATATTTTATTTTTGAAATACTCGTGCGGCTTACGGGGTCGTAACAATATTCTTGTTTTTCTTCTTTTTTTTTTTTTCCTTTTCGTTATTCGTTACTTATTTCATAATTATTAGAATTATTATTAATATTCATAATGTTATAATTATTATTATTATTATAATTAGTATTAGCATTATTATTATTATTATTATTAGTATTATTACTATTATCATTATTATTCGTTTTCTGTACACTTACGTATATATGTATAGTATTTATAGTATATATTTATATATTTATGATCGTCGATCGATCTACGACCCTGAAGCCACGAGAGATTTCTTTCAATTCATTTCCTTTCTGATTTTTATTATTATTATTATTATCATTATTAATATTTTTGTTTTTTCGTAAATTTACTTTTATATACAAGATTATTCATTCCTTTCTCTCTCTCTCTCTCTCTCTCTCTCTCTCTCTCTCTCTCTCTCT
>NC_057696.1:3218966-3223966 GCF_014466175.1 Vespula pensylvanica
TCTCTCTCTCTCTCTCTCTCTCTCTCTCTCTCTCTCTCTCTCTCTCTCGCGTTCGAATCGCACAAAGAAGAAGAACGGATATAAAAATTCTTATTCATGCGATTGGATTTGTCGGTAAGACGTAATAAAAAAATGATTGTAAAAATTCGGCAAATAATCGACAAGTAATGATCGATATACACGCACACATATATATATATGCAACGAATTTGGAATATACAGTCTTAGTGTTTGAATTGGATGGAAAATAGGAAAATAAAAATAGTGTAAGAAATTGTTATCTGTCAAAAATCTACTTTTTATAGCTTTGATTTCTTTTTCTCGTTTTTTTTCTTTGTTCTTTCTTTCTTTCTTTTTTCTTTAATCGACGGATCGAAGATAAATTTGTCTTCCATATTTGTTTTTTTCTTTTTTTTTTGTTTTTCCCTTTTGATTTCTTACGACAAATACGAAAACAGCGAGCGATCACTCCGTCAACTTGGATCATTCTATTTCTATGAGCTTACAACGACGAAACTTTCAGAAATTCTTGAAGAGACGATACAATTATAACAACAAAATTGCACTATCGATCCCGGCTCTCTCTTTGTTTTGAGATGTAAATCAAGACATTTTTTATGAGAGCGTAACGAGACGACAAATTTGACTCTCTTCTTGTTCTTCCTTCTTTCCTTTTCTTTCTCCTTTCCTTTATTATTTTTTTCTTTTCCATTTTCTTTTCTTCTAATAATCTTGCTTTTGCCTTTGCCCCTTTGTGTTTTTCTTTTTTCTTTCATTCACTTTCTTTTACTTTTTACGTTTACGGACGAATCGACTACGACGAAAAGTTTCTATGACGAAGAAAAGAATTCATGCAAAACGTAACGTTCCCTTGGCAAAATATCGTCTTAGTTTCTAATTTTATTTTTTTATTTTCATCTTTTTTAATTTTTTGTTGCTGTTATTATTGTTGCTGCTTTTCTTTTCATTTTTTTTTCTCCTCGTCATTTGTCACTAAATATTATCATTTTACGTCGCCATAACCTATACGCTTAATATAGATTTATATATATATATATATATACGTATATATAATATATATACATATATATAGATATTCATATAATATCGAATACAATATGAACCGTTTTACGATTAATAAGGATCACAGCCATAGCTTTGAATACGAATGTTTATCTTCGTATTTTTTAAGACCAGTACAATTATTATAATCCGATAGCGGCAATCATAAGGATAAATTTCTCCGGTTCTTCGCTATTACCTAGAAACGCTAGATACTAGAAACTAGACATCGATTATAGAGAGAGAAACTTGGATGAAGATAGTCGAGCTTGATATTACAATCACTAAATGTGAGAAAACAAACTAAATCGATATATTCGCTCATACCGTTTGACTAGAAATTGGCCTATATCACTTACGTCAATACTAATTGTAATAGCATACCATCGATCAATTAATTTTCATCGAATTCATTTTTCATCAAATTAATTTTCATCAAATTAATTAATCAAATTAATCTCATGAAAATCAACCGATTCGATAATCTCCGATTTAAGAGAAACAAAAAAAAAAAAGAAAAAAAGAGAGAGAAAAAAGATTTGGAAAATTTCCAATAAAAAAAAAAAAAAAAAATTAAAAAGAGAGAGAAAGAAAAAAAGGAACAAGAGAACGAAAAAATATAAAAAAAGAGGACACGTAGAAATTATGGATTTTAATAATCAACACGCAAATAGATAATATAATATATATGTGTATATAAATCATATATATATATATATATAAAATGTAACAAGTATAATATATAATTTTTCGAATAAGCTCGACTATCGTATCCTAATGACTAACAAACGTCAATTCGTCGGGCCTAGATCGACGTAAAATTTCAAAAGAAAAAGAAAGAGAAATGGAGAAAAAGAGATAGAGAAAAAGAAATAGAAAAAACAGAAAGAGAGAGAGAGAGAGAGAGAGAGAGAGAAAGAGAGAGAGAGAGAGAGAGAGAGAGAGAGAGAGAATAGGGAGATGATAGATTAAGTCACGAGATTGAAGATCGAGGATCCTTGCCACCTAGAAAAAATAAAAATTTGACGATCGACGACGTTGGCAGGTGCAAACACTCGATCGACGATCGAGGACGAGGACAAAATTTTCCTATCTCTTCTTTTCTCTCTTTTTTTCCTCCCTTTTTTTCATTTTTTTTTCTCTTTCTTTTTGCTCCGTTCTTTTTTCAATTGACATTCATTCCGAAGAGGAATGAACTCGTTGACGAATTTTTCTTCTTTCTCTCTCTCTCTCTCTTTCTCTCTCTCTCTCTCTTTCTCTCTCTCTCTCTCTCTCTCTCTCTCTATCTCTATCTCTATCTCCATCTTTCTTTTCTTTTTATCTTTTGGTAGTCGAAACAGGCTTTCGACGATGAGACGATGACATCGAATTTCACTACGTCCACTACGCACACGTCTACGTATATCGCGTGTGTGTGTGTGTGTGTGTGTATATGTGTGTGTATGTACGTGTATGTATATATATAATACGTATATATACCTGTGTATATGTATATAGTATATTCATGTATATAACTCTATATATAATCTCTCTCTACACGTTCGAGGATAGAACTCGTCCCGCTTCCTCTTTTCCCTCGGAAATCGTCGAATTGAATTTTGATCCTCTTAACCTGATTCAAGCGTCGATTCCAAATTAATTCCCGTGATTACAGTGTACGCCGTCGAGGCGTTCGTTTCGTTTTCTCGATTAACGATCGAACGCTACGATTAAATCGAATTATTACTTCCATATATACCTTATACATATATATATATATATGTATATATATATATATTATATATGTATATGTATGGGTGTCCTATGTAACATGTAGTACGTATATATGTACTATACGATCGAATTTCTTGATCATTTTTGATCATTCCTTCTTTTTCATTTTCTTTTCTCCTCTTTTGATTTTTCACTTCTATCTCTGACACAACACATGGACGGATCTATGTAATTTGATTGATAATTTTGTCAATATGTTTATTGTTCGTATTTTTTCTTTATCCTTTTTTTTTTTTTTTTTATAATTTCTCTGTCTTTGTTAATTCCTTTTTCTTCTCTCTCTCTCTCTCTCTCTCTTTCGTTTCTCATTTTTTTTTTGCAACATTTTTCGTCTTGAATTTTTGTTAAACAATTCCGAGGGACAGTTTAGAAACGGGTTGACGAAAAAACAGACTAGAGACCCGTTTGTGCAGCCGACGAAGATAAGGTGACTTTCTTTATCTCTTTGTTCACTTAGGAAGCGTGCATCGGTGGGTCTAAACTACGGCTAAGTAGTCAGGAGGGACCGTGATATCGGACGTACGTTCACTTAAACCACCCTAGGAGGCTAATACGTTTTTTATTTTTTATTTTTTTTTTTTTTAAACTCGAAAAAGTGAGAACGAGACTTCTATCGTTTCGAAATAGACGAATAGAGAATAGACGCGTTTCTACATATTACATGTCCGACCGACCGCGCGTTTCTAAGAGAGAACAAAAAATAAATAAATAAAAATGAAGATAAAAAATCCCCGACGTTTTTCGTTAGATTTCAATAAGGACGTAATGTACATTCAAAGAAACCTCATTGAGAGATTACATTCGAAATCGTTCGTTCAATTCGTAGAACCTCTAACAACGTGACTCATTGTGAATCGTTGAACTCCCGTAATGTTTATAAGACTACGAAAGAAATAGAAGAAAAAAAAAAAACAAAAAAAGACGAAGAAAAAACGCAGTCGAAAAAAAATTCAAACGTAATCGATTGTAATTCTTTTTGTTCTATTTTTTCGCTTCTAATCTAATTTTTTTTTACATCATTAACAACTGTCTCCTTCCGTAGAAAAAAAGATTTTTCATCAGACACGATTGAAATCTATAAAAGTTGTCGAATACTAAAGTCGGACGGCGAATTCTATGAGAGAAAAAAAAAAAGAATATGTATGTATACATATATATATATATATATATATGTGTGTTCGCAACTAACTAAGCGAACCATAGGCTAAATATACTAAGGACTAGAATCGGCTAGAGAAAGCGTTTAAACTTTTGTCACATCTAATCCTACTCCTAAACTATCTTATACAGACATCGATGAGGTTTCTCCGCAAAAGTACATGTGTATATATATATATACACATATACATATATGTATACGTAGGTATGTATTATATTTATATACAGGACAGACCAAAAGTTTCTAGACGGATTAAAAGAAGTTCCCAGACGATATTAAAAATCAATTACACGTTTTGGAGACTTTTACAGAACTCGTGATCTTACGATCTGAAAAAGAAAATTAGCCTAGAGAAGAGAATGAAGTGAAATACAATATAATGAAATAAAAAGATTAATAAATAAATAAAAAAAGAAAAGAACGAAACGTCGCGAAAAAGAGTAACGACAAATTTTTAATAATCACTCGGCTACTTTTGATCGCACGATCTAGGAACTTTCAAACCATCCTGTATATAATATGGATACTCGATTTTTTTGTAACACACGAGATGGACGCTATGTCTTCCCTTTCTCTCTCTCTCTCTCTCTCTCTCTCTCTCTCTTCTATATATATATATGCAGATTACGTTGAAAGATTTTCGTGGTTTAGAAGAGAGTCGTTAGATTACCTATGTCGTTGATTTTCACGAACATACTCGCGAGAGGAATCTTTCTGGCCGTTCTCGAGTTACAAAAAATCCGTTAAACCCTGTAACACGTAACTCCACTCGACTAAATGGCCACACCGAATCCGATTGGATTCGATTACCTTGCCCCCTCAACTCCTCCCTTACCTCCTCATTCAACCCTCTATGCATCCCTCTCTTCCATCTACCTTCTTGTTAATCCGAGCAGAGAAGAACAGAATCGAACTCTTATTTCTTTTCTATCTATCTATCTTTTTCTCTTTCTCTCTTTCTCTCTTTCTCTCTCTTTTTCTTTTTTTTTTTCTCTAAGCTATAAAG
>NC_057696.1:3228966-3236940 GCF_014466175.1 Vespula pensylvanica
TCGATGAAAGAAAAAATTTTCTCTCGATCCTCTCGTACGACGTTTCAATTAAATACGATCGAACGTAAATGAATTCAATTTTATTGATTAACCGATCTAATTAATTAATTCGCTACAATTTTTTCTTGGAAAGATTCTAACGTATGCGTCACTCGACTCTTATAAAACTCCTCGATGATATAATCCAATCTTGACAGAGCAAATTTATTAAATATTATCATCCTCTCTCTCTCTCTCTCTCTCTCTCTCTCTCTCTCACTCTCTCTTTCTGTCTCTCTTCCTCCGACAACGATACGAACAACCTTTAACAAGATGAAAGAGCCGTGAAAATTGTCAGCTCGTATAATCGACTTCCTCTCGTGCGAGCCATTAGAGAGGCGCGAAGTTCGTTTCGAAACTAAATTACTAACGAGAAGAAACGCGTACGCGTAGCTAGTAGCTTCTATTAGATACTTGTTCGAGAGACTACGCCGACGACTACTACTACTATTACTAATACGACTATACTACGACGATAACGACGACGACGACGACGACGACGACGACGACGAACCTGAGAAACACTTCGAATTATTCTCCTCTCTAGACCTTCCCACGAGATCACACTTTGCTCGTTTGCGGATATATTAGATGATAAAATAGAATTAGACGCTTCTAACATTGTCGCTTTCATAGGTAGATATATCAGTCTAAACGTATCAGATAAAAAATTATTTCCAAAGGATTCTATATCTAGATACACCAAGTGTCTACACGATTGATAATTTTAAAGAAGAAGAAGAAGAAGAAGAAGAAATAAATTACTTGGTAAACTGATCGGACGTTAATTGATAAGAATTATTGTAATATTTATTAAACGATAATAGAAATGAAATAATCTTCGACTAAGGACAAAAATGTTATGAGAATATAATTTCTTTTTTTTTTCTTTTTCAAATGATTGATACATTTAATTATAATTAACTTTTTAATTAAACTTCGCCTCTCTCTCTCTCTCTCTCTCTGTCTTCTTTTACTTTTGCAATTTTACGTAAAAACTCGATAAAGTGGTATAAGAAAGAAAAATACCTCTTAGGCCATCACGAATGCATAAGATTGCATTGTGTCGTTAGAAAGGACAGTAGATAGACGGGTGAAAATTTGACGATACCACGAGACTCGTATTTTCTACGAGAGCTAAACTTTCTCTACGAGTATACGCGTGAGACGTTCAAATATGTATGTATGTGTTATAGTATATATTCACGTACTATACCCTATATGTAAGATCTATATCAAAAGACGAATGTATAGATACATACGTATGTACCTATGTACGTTTTAGAAACGACTAGAATCTTACGTAGAGGATTTTCCAACGAAAGACTTTTCAACGTGTAGGTATATCTGCATATTTTTACGGTAACCGTGACTTCTCTATATTCTCTCACCCCCTCTCACATACCTCCCACCCCTTTCACCACGCTATCGATTTCTTTCGTTCTCTTTCTTTTCCTCTGAAAAGATTAAATAAATAAAAAAAAAAAAAAGTTTAAAGAAAACCTCGCGAAGATTCACACCTTTATGCCTGCCAATAAAATGAAAGAGGAAGACAGAGAGAGAGAGAGAGAGAGAGAGAGAGAGAGAGAGAGAGAGAGAGAGATAAAAGAGGATTTTGTTCGAGAACACAAAAGAGAACTCGGTACTATGTGCGAGCTCTATGTATTTCCTTTTTATTACGTGTAGGAGAGGATACTTTAACCAGGAAATCCTCGATTTAACGCAGCTGCTTTTGCTAGAAGCGTTAGAAACGTTTTAGATACTTGCGTAGCAACTCTATCCGGGCGAACGTGGCTTTGATTACACGAGGTATTAGAATTCGTGCAATTTTACGAAATAACCGTAGCGTGATATTCGAAAGTGAACGTTGCAATTGAGAGAGAGGGGGGAGAGAGAGAGAGAGAGAGAGAGGTAAATCCGAAGTTTCTAATTTTCTCGAATGAAATTCCTTTACAAAAAACGAAGAAACAGCTCTCTTTTTCAGGAAATATTAAAACCACTTTAATAAACGTCGGGAATTATAATTTTGCGATTTAATTTGCGATATATCGTGAAAAGTTACAAACGTTGTTACAAATGTACGTTTAGCGTTTATATTAATTTATTATTAATTTCGTCTCTATCGAAAACAGAGATTAAGTTTTACTTTTGAATCAAGAATAATGACAATGATAATATTAACAACAACAACAACAACAACAATGAAAAACAAGAAATAATAATAATAATAATAATAATAATAATAAATAAATAAAGAAGGAATATTTTGAATATGAATTGAATATAAAGATAAATATAAAGATGATATACGAGGTTTGATATTTTTCGAGATTGTCGTAGGAGAAGAAGAAAGAGAGGAAAAAAACGAAATAATTTACGTGGAAATATTTCTCATCGAAAAGATTTTTATCGAAACGTTTATGCATTCCTCTCCTCCTTTCCACTACTTTCGAAGGGGGTAAAGAAAAAAAAAAAAGAAGAGAAAGAATTCTTGGGAAAGGTTTTCACGCGATATTTCACGTTATTTTCTTTATAAGCCGCGCAAAACGTGCATTTCTCGATTTATTTTCGACTTTACATTTGATATTTCGTTATACGTCGTGCCGTTGCATTAACGAGGATACCCATGACTCTGCTGGCAGTATCCAAAATATATCTGCTTGCTGATTTCTCCATTGCATTGATTTTTTAAATAAATAAAAAAAAATATAAATTACTCAGGTATACTGCGTTATTCATAACGAGAGGAAAAAAGACAGTTTTTAATTTCGAAAAAAGAAAAAAGACAAGAGAAAAAGACCGCGTGGACAAACTCCGACGTCGTATCCACTTCGTCTTTCAACGAAGCGATCAATGAAACAAAGCTTTTTGTATTTTCTTTCTTTCCGAACACTTTCATTTACTCACGTAGAATCGACACAATTATCCAGGTAAATTATAATTTTATCGATCGTTCATTATATTCATGTAAATCGGTTAATCGATATCTCCGACTCTTTCTCTCTTTCTATATTTCACGTAGAAGATGGATTAATTGTTAATGCTTCCGAAGTAGTTCGACAGAAATAAATTTCGATGTATTGGAGTGTTCATGAAAAGCTCAGAAAAATTGAATGGAGTAAAAGATTAAGAGGAAGCGAGAGAGAGATAGAGAGAGAGAGAGAGATACAGATAGACAGAGATAGAGAGAAAGAGGGATAATGAATGAAAGAACAAGAGAGAAAGAAAAAGATAATGAATGAAAGAACAAGAGAGAAAAAGAGATAGAAAGCTTAGCTAACATTGAAATTTTCACGAACCATCTCCCTTTGTTACAGTCGGGGGCTAGCTCTCTCGCGAAAAAAAAAATAATTCATGAAACGTTGAATGAATTATGGGACTCGACAAAGAAATTACGAGAGGACAAAGGTCACCCAACAAATCTGGATATTATCCAACGAGAGAGTCTGTAACGTCCCGATAATGTTCTCAAAATCTTTCTCCTTTCTACGAAACTTTTTTAAAGCCGTCTATTTTTTTTCCTCTCTCTTTTCTTCTTTTTCTTTTTTTTTTTCTTTGCGAACAAAGGAAAGGAGAGGGGGAAAAATAATCGAAAAAATTTCTGCGCTCTTCTGCGTACGTAGCTACTTTGAAAAATAAAAAGGAAACGAACAAAAAATTAATGATAATAAATTCCTTCCTTTTTTCTTTCTATTTCTTTTTTTTTTTTTTTTTTTTTTGTATTTAAGTATCACAAAATGAAACTTATCGCAGTGAAAATTCTTTACTTATTAAATATCCCGATCAATCGAATATAAAAAATAATTATACTCCATTAATTCGTTTATTTATTTCAATTGATTTACCTTAAAATCGGGATCCGTCGTCATTCTTTTGAACGAGCCGATGATATAAAGCGTCCCCGTTCCCGTATCCACCATTTTTGCCTGAGTACTATACCTAAAACAAGAGAGAAAGAAAGAGATAGATAGATAGATAGATAGATAGATAGATAGATAGATAGATAAAAAGAGAGAGAGAAAGAGAGAGAAGAGAGAAGAGAGAGAGAGAGAGAGAGAGAGAGAAATATCAAAAACAGAAAAGAAGAATAGAGTGTTAACGTTAACTAAAAACTGTTTTTTTCGATCGCTATCTACCCATTCGATTTATATCGTACTCGTGATTGAAAATTCGAGTGGACGGTTTTCGACAGTGAGGGGGTTGGGAGAGGAGGACGAACGGGATAGGAAGTGTCCTCGTAACGGAGCAACGTTCCAAAGTTTTTTCTTTTTTATTATTTTTTTAAATTTCCATTTCTCTCTTTTTCTTTTCTTTGTTGTCATTGTTATTGTCGTTGTTATTGTTCTTTTGTTATTTTCGTTTTTTCTGGTAGTTGGCAATAACATTCGTCGTAAAGACAAGGGTTTATAAAAGAATATCGACCGTCATCGGATGTATTTTTAGGAAATGTAAATTTTTGTAAAGGTGCACACAAATCTTTTACATATAAATATGTATGCAATATATATCGAACGTGATTTATATAGCGATACATATTACATGATTAATTTCTAAGATTACATCGGTATTGTACTCGAGAATCTTTGAGAATCCACGATGTTCGTAAGAGGCAAGAAACGACTATTGCCATTTGAAATAACAGGAAATAGAAGAAGGGATTCTCACAGATGTTGAAACGGAAGTGAGATCGAGTAAACGGGGGGTTGGTTGTCTAACGCGAAGGGATGATCGTTTCACCCTCGGCCACATCTACTTTCGCATTTACATCCGCCCACATCGTTTTTCTCTCTCTCTCTCTCTCTCTCTCTCTCTCTCTCTCTCTCTCTCTCTCTCTCCCTATGTCTATCTCTATCTCTGTCCGTCTGCCTGTCTACGGCTTTTGCAAAAGAGAACCCTTTGTGGAAAAGAGCCACCCTATATCATGGATTCGTCGTTATTTTCGGGGTTAAAGTATTATATATACGAACAAAGAGGGTTGGTAACGAAGTGATCATTCTTGATGAGAGAGAAATTACACGCACGTTTTTGCTCGTCCCCTTTTTTTTTTATTCTCTTTTCTTTTCTTTCTCTACCAAAAAAAAAAAAGAAATCCTATCTTCGAGGTACAATCTGATTATCATAATTGAAATGAAAACGTGTATACGTGCACGTACGTATACATATATGTAATATCTTTTATATCTTTTTTTCTTTCTTAATAATCATTGGAATAAATAATATCGATTTTTATTAAACGCTTTATCGATTCGATGATCTAAAGAATTTCGACGAAAGAATTCAAACGATATCGATCGATCGATTTTTTTTTTCATATGTATATTTTTTTTTTTCTACAAAACGATACTTCGGAAAAAATATTTAGAACTAGATGCGAATCGTTGTCAATAATTATTTTCGATAAGCTAAAAGCGAGACTCCTGGAAAATAGATTTATCGATCGAAGATTTAAATTAAATTCAAATTATTGATAACCAGACGAAAATCTAAGGGAGTTAGCTTCGTGAACGTTTTATTAATGAGAATATATGTAGAAATATATGTGTAGAAATATACGAGATTTATGATTTACATAGAACGAGTATGAAATACAACAAGAGAGAAAGAGAGAGAGAGAGAGAGAGAGAGAGATAAGTACACGATTCGCAGCTTCGTTTTCGTCGAGTAAAATTTTCCAGCTGTCGGCGACAGACGTTAAAGCTTTTCACGTTTCGGGGGATGAAAATATGAGGGATGAGGGTAGTTGGTAGTACTTCGACACTTTCCACAAAGAGTTTTACCGCAGCGTAAATCGGCCGTACGATTACAACGCGCCACGTGTGCGGTTGGCTAATTGAGATTTGTTTCATAAACGACGCTTTCTCTCTCTCCTTTTCCAGCTGGCACTACATTCATTTCCGTAATTCACCCGGACCTATTCTCTCTCTCTCTCTCTCTCTCTCTCTCTCTCGCTGGTCTGCCCCATACTCCCGTTACAATATTTTATTACGAACCCTACGAGACGAACTCTCTTACAGACTTTTTTCTCAGTACCGTATATATATCGTCATTTCGACTTTGTGTCTCTAACGTATACAACGTGTCGTATTACACGTGTGTAATATCGCACATGGTAATATTTATCGTTCCATTTTATTTTTTACTTCTGATCTTTTCTTATTCTTTTCTTTAGAAAATAATATAATAACGTTAAGTAATATAATAACTTTCAATAATTATGCTTCTATTTTCGTCTCTATCACAACGATATTGGATAAAGTATATTGTAAGTAATAATATAATATTAATTATTATAATTTTTGTATCATTCTATATTAATAAGTTTAATATTAGAAATTATCATTAGATCAAAATTTTTCGATTGACTCAATCTTGACAGATATTTAATAAAATTAATGATTCTTAATTTTAATTATACATTATTCATAGACAATCTTAAAACGATAAAGATTTATCGATTTAGAAATTTTCATAAAATATTTCAACCAATTTCATTGTTCGTTCGATAAAATCTCAATATGCTCGTTATACGAAACAAACCCATGTCCTTCCTAGTACGAAATGAAGAGTTACAGATCTTCTCGGTGGCTCATCTTTTCTTTCTCCCACACGTTGACGCAAGTATTAATTTTACAAGGCGTAACGTAGAGCGGGCAATTCGTTTTGAAATTTTAATGAAAGGAACTCTCGCAAAAGCGTATGCAAGATAATCCCATTACTCTAACCATTCCGTGCTCCCGAGCGCCACTTTAGCTCGCATAAAATTAAGTGGCAAGGAAGAAATGAAAAAAGAGAAAGAGAGAAAGAGAGAGAAAGAGAAAAGAAAAGCGAATAAACGGCCGGTGTCCTCGCGTGACCGTACGTGAATTACGTGTGAAACACTCTAACCTTCTCTCTCTCTTCTTTCTAAAGAAAAATTTCACTTAATGTTACTCTCTGAATCAAATCTTTATGTATATTACTTCGCATTTAGTTCTCATAATCACGTATATCGTATGTGTCAATGTATCTAATTGCCACACCATAATTCCATCTTTCACTGCAATGTAGAAATATAGTATTACTTGTACGTATTATAACGCAATGTGATACCTATATACAAAAAGAGAGAGAGAGAGAGAGAGAGAGAGAGAGAGAGAGAGAGAGAGAGAGAGAGAAGAGAGAAATTACATCATATTTACTAATTACTGCTTGGAAATTTCATCAATCTCGACCTTTATTACATTCGCCGGTCCAAGTATAAACAAATTTGAAATAAAAAATTGAAATAAAATTTGCAAAACGTATTACAAAAATATATAACTAATTTCACGCGGAGTTAAAAGTGAAAGAAAATCTTAATAAGATTTCCATTAAAATATTCGACGAATTTAATGAAAGTATGTTGAAATTATATCAAAATATCAGCGTGATCGTATCAAACGTAGTAAAACTATCTGCGTCTATAACACACATACATATATATATATATATATATATATAGATACACGTATGAGGACATAACTAAGAGACTAGGATTTTCCTTTGTGAACGGTAGTACAGACAGAAAGAGAGAAAACGAGAGAAGTCAAAGCAGCCGCCATAGTGGATTTTAAAGCGAGTGTCGGATCCGGCGCACTTCAATGGAGAGCGTTTAAACTTTTAATGATCGTCGCCGGTTCAAGCGGCCGCCGGAATAAGCCCCTCGAGTCACCCTTTCCAGGGGCGTATCGAGGACCCCGTCAAACCCCACTACCTCTATCACCACCACCACCACCATCGTCTCCACCACATTTATCACCACCAATCTACGAGGACGTCTTTCTCCGAGTTCTCCGAAATCACCCTCGATTTTCTCGCGTCCTCTTAGAATCGCTCCAACGACCTTCGTCGTTCCTCCTTCTCTCTTTATGATTTTCTCTCTCTCTCTCTCTCTCTCTCTCTCTCTCTCTCTCTCTC
>NC_057696.1:3236950-3239629 GCF_014466175.1 Vespula pensylvanica
TCTCTCTCTCTCTCTCTTTCTTTTTATATATGTACATCTTCCTTCGTCAGTTGAATGAAATGTAACGAGAGAATACTACGCAGATAGGAATAGGTAGGTACATACGTACGTACATATGACGTTCATCAAAGAACGAGACGAATGTCGATATACGAGTCATTGATCCAAAAATCACGTGACTTCTTTCAATGAAACCCTTTGACAGATTTTCTTCTTCCTTCTTTTTTTTTCTTTCTACTTGAATCATTTTTTCTCTCTTTCTTTCTCTTTTCTTTTCTTTTCTTTTCTTTTTTTTTTTTTTTTTTTTTTTTTAAATGTGAATTCTACGATATCTCGACGCATGTATGTATGCACGCATGGATGTATATATGTAGGAAATTCGTGAGAATATCTAGAAATTCGAATAATTATTTCAATATTCATGAAGAATTAGTATAACAACGTTTAATCGAAAGAAACAGAAGAAAGAAAGAAAGAATATTTCATTATGCAGATTGTTATTATGCTGTTTGTTTGAATTCCCTCTCTCTCCCTCTCCCTCTCTCTCTCTCTCTCTCTCTCTCTCTCTCTCTCTTTCTGAATCATCCAAATATAATAAAGTAAAATGTTCAGAAAGAGATAAAAGTATATATATATACATATACATATATTAAAATATGAATAATAATAATCTCGACTAGAGAAAGATATCGAGATAGGTATTTGATGATAGAAAACTAATGGAATTAGTCGAACGTATTCGTAACGTTGATTGGAGAACCATTGATTCATTGTTATTTAAAATAACCTAATTTAGTATATCGCGAATACGATCTGAGTGCCAAGCTATGTGTCAGAATTAATGCTGGACATCGATAACGGTTTCCAACACGACAGATCGAAAAGCCTCTTGATGGATCAATGCGCTACTATCTCTCACTCACTCTCTCTCTCTCTCTCTCTCTTGGCACGTAGATAAAAGATAATAGGAGGAACGGTATCAAGCGTTTGGAAAAAAAGTGAGGTAAATTTTAATCCCTTGTTGAATCAACGACGCGTTACCGTGAACAATTTATCGAGAAATTCGTCGATTTTATCGTCATCAGTTTCGTGGCCATTTTATCTCTCTCTCTCTCTCTCTCTTCTCTCCGTTAACCCTTCCTTCTGTCACCCTTTTCACGCCTATTTTCACATCAGGGCGTCATTTCTAATCAGAGAAATGATAAATATAACAATTGATAGTGGGCGATGATGGTGGCAGGGTTAATGCTGGTGATGGTAATGATAGTAGTAGTAGTAACAATAGTAATAGTAGTAGTAGTAGTAGTAGTAGTAGTAGTAGTAGTAGTAGTAGTAATAGTAGTAGTAGTAGTAGCAACGCGTCTGCATCGACTCTAATTAAAATTTTATTCGAAATCGCGTTTGCCATGCTTTGTCCCTTTGTATGAACGGGTCTAGTATATGCCATGTGCACAAGAACGATTCTAATTAATGAAATAATGGGGAACGTGATAATAATCGAACTCGCTCTGTCCTACTGTACACTCGTTCTATTACTAAAAAGAGAGAGAGACGGAGAAAGAGAGAGAGAGAGAGAGAGAGACGGAGAAAGAGAGAGAGAGAGAGAGAGAGAGAGAGAGAGAGAGAATTGAAATACACACATGGTTACTCTTATATACAAACATGTGCATATGGATTTGTGTGCGTCTATAGATACATACATACAGATGTGTGAGCATACGCGTACGTTTTTATTTATTTGTGTATTATACTATATTATATTCATTTTCTAAAACAAATATATTTTATATTCTTTCGATGAATTATCTTTATCATGGAAATATATTATCCGCAAGATGAAACGTTTTCTCTATCCATCGTTAATCATGTATTTCTATATGCAGTAACATACGCTAGAGAAATCCGTATTTAAGCGGATTTTCGTAACACGATATGAACGAACGTAGAGAGAAAGAGAGCAAGAGTGACAGAGAGAAAGAGACAGGGAGAAATAGAGATAGAAAGAGAGTCTTTAATGCTGGAAGGGATATTATTCGATAGCAATGCCTTTGATGCCGCATCGTTTCGCAAATAAATCCAACTAGAAATAGCAAATATAGGTACATCTATCTTCGCATATAACCTCCTACGTTTCAGTTGCGATGATATGTAACTTTCATATATAGATATAATTTAAGAGAGAGAGAAAGAGAGAGAGAGAAAGAGAAATGTGTGTGTGTGTATGTACACATATAGTAGCAATAAGTTGATTTTCAAGAGAGCAAGGAACGTTTATTTGCTAAGGTCGGTCACTCGTTGAATCATCGTTCAAGATCTGAGTCACGGAAGTTCATTTAGAAATGGAGAATACATATATTAGAGATGTTTAGGAAGAGACTCCTACACTCTCGGGCAAACTTCATTTAGTGCTGAGCAAACTCTAAGAAAATATTCAGAGAATGAGATCTTACAAGACGAAGAAGGATAGATCATCACTTTTGTAAACAGGAATCTCAACACCTCTTTTCCTTTTACTTTATGAACATGATCGCACATTAAAATACAGATAAGTAATTTTATATATGCTTGGACCGTGTGTATATACGAAGAAAAAGAAATCGTACGTATAATTAATATCAAATAAAAATATCATTAATATATATCATCGATGTATCGATCGTAAATATATATATATATATA
>NC_057696.1:3239639-3259639 GCF_014466175.1 Vespula pensylvanica
TATATATATATATATATAGATCGTGGATAATATCGATGAAAATAAAAAAAAGTGAAATAAAATTCGTGAACGATCATTCGTATAACGATACAATTAATTATATTAATAGAGGATTATAATCCAATAGATATTAAATTAATATTAATTTCATGTGTACTAATCGTGTCATTGATTATATAATTAATTCATTATATCACTGATCGTTAATACTAATAAATATTATATCAATCTAACCTTCTTTGCTACAATTTTCATTATTGTTCATTCGAACAATATCCACCTATAAGGAAATCAGGTTTCTATGGTAAGGTGTAAAAGTAGGTCGTTCAAGGACGTTCTGTTTCGAAGATAATCGATTTTCTCTCTTTGTCTCTGTCTCTCTTTTCTCTCTCTCTCTCTCTCTCTCTTTTATCCGCGATCGATTTTCCTCGAAGGTCTCTCTCTTCTTGGATGCTGAAGGGAAGCAATCGAAGTGAACGAGCTTTCGTCTGGCAAAGGAGCAGCTAATGCCTCGACTACTTTCGCGGGCTCGGATCGAAGAGGATCGCAATAAATCGCGAGCTCCTTATCAATTCGACTGGCAGGCGAGCTCTTAACGGCTGTGGAAATCTACGCTCTTAGGAAAGTTAGGCGAGTTCTACTTTCCAAAGGTGATACGTTTTCGAGAGTCCTCCTGTTTCCCCTTAGAACCTCCTTTTTGTGGATCCTAATCTTATTTTACCTATTGAACTCCTTTTTCTTTTATATTATCTCGTATAAGAGAGAGAGAGAGAGAGAGAGAGAGAGAGAGAGAGAGAGAGATTACGAGTTTAATTAATCTTATCATTAATTAAATTTCTTATCTTTTATCAATGTTTTAAGTATATTTATCCTAGGATTAATTAATATTTTTAAAATGCTGATTAAAAATTATATAGAAAATAAGTAAGAGCGTATATAAAATGATCAAGTAATAATAATCGTCTTAGATTAATTCCTTATTTTTCGTATTATGGGATATCACATAGTATACTATCATTCGTATGAATTACTTAAAATATATATATATATATATATATATATATATATATATATATAATAAAATATAAATGATATGTAATAGTATAAAGTAGAGGATGTATTTTAATGTAATTAGAAATAATTTTGAAATTATTATCGAGGAGAAATTATTGTAAATATTTTAATCGTTAAACGTTCGATAGTTATTTTTTTGAGAAAAAAGGAAAATAAATGAAAAGGAAGAGTTAATTTATTTCACTTACGTCTATAGAAGATGCAAACGGTGCGTCTTTTCTCGAAAATGAACTTGCTAAATCTTCTATGTAGTTCTAATTAGTTCGAAAAACTTGGAAAAGATCAAAGAAGAAACCTGGAAGTTAGTGCTTATAGTGTACCAAGTACTCGTCGTTCGGTAAATGACTGACCTGCTCTTTAAGGGTGAAAAGCATAAATCCATATCTTAACGCTTCGGTGGTCGTTTCTAAGAGGGTTTGTTTACATCGAAGTTTGCTTTTTAAATATCTCGAATATTTTTAATACGTTTTAAATGTCATTATATATGATCCGAACAAAAATGTACATGTTTGAAACAAAAGCATTGAAAGTTATTTCGCTTTAAAATATTTACAAATATTAATTTAATTATTTCGTCCAATTATAGTATATAAATATCATACGATAATACCAGATAATCCAAACAAAAGTATCGAAGATTTAATTTAATCGTTTCGCGTAATTAGAGTATATAAATAATATTTATCTCATAATTTCATAAGTTTCCCTTTGTTAGAGGATTGTCTGTATAAATTTTTTGTTTTAAATGAATAATTTATAAATTTTATATATTTGTTTTTTTTCCTTTTTGTTTTTTCGTTTCAAATATTTATACAGTTCCAAATTCAGAATTTGTATTCAATTTTATTTGGACCGATTATTACAATATACTGACTATACATATGCATATATATATATATATATATATATATATATATACATATATACATACATGATTAATATAACAAATAATTATATAATAAATAAAGCAACCAATTGTAATATGTAACATTTTGTTCATTATAATATATAAAAAGAATTTACATAAAAATATCTACCCTTCGAATTCTTCAAAGGACAATGATAGTTAAAGGTAGAAAAATGGCTTTCATACTAAGTCAAGGAAGAATAAAAATAATAGAATGAACGATACAAAGGTTTAAGGTATACGGAAATTCAGCTCGTTCTTTGGAGTTTCGAGTTCTCTAAGGGTATATATAATAGGGGTCGGTAAAGGAGGTAAGTAAGTAAGTACGTTGATCGAAGGCAAAAGGGAAGGTAGATAAAAAAAGAAAAAGAAAAAAAAAAAGAAAAAAAGGGAATAGCGAAAAAAAGGGGGACGTAGAGTCGTGTAAGAAGAAGAGTAGAGAAACTAGCTAGCCAGTGGCGTCGCATCCTTTTCTCTCTATAAAAAAAAAATAATACATCTTTTTACGATTTTCTTCGTTTTTTTCATCCGAACATTCGAATAATCACCCCCCCAAAAAAAAAAAAATATAAAAATCATGTATCTCGTTCGACTAGAAGAAAGGAAATAATAATAAAATAATAAAAAAAAAGATTCTCCAACGTTCTCTTCGAACAAAAAAGAAAAAAAAGCTATGCTCCTATATTTTATAAAAACAATATTTAAAACGTGACAAAATAATATTCGTTCGTATGCTTTCACTTGTTTCATCTTTCAAAGATCCGAATAGATATATGGTATGAATGAGATAAAGAGAAAAAAAGATTGAAACCACGGTAGGACTTTGAGAGGAAGAGGAAGAAAAAGAAGAGGAAGAGGAAGAATAAAAAAGAAGAAGAAGAAGAAATCGTAAAAGAAGATGAGACAGATAAGTAGCCAGTAGCGTCGCATCGTTTCTTTGTAATTTTCGATTTAGTCTTAACGCCTGAGATAACGGCAGATAGATATTCTGGCCACGTAAGCTACAAGCTCGAATTTCCGCTTGCCGGAGGAATACGATCAGCGTCGAAACATCATAACGGCATACGTACTACGTGTTGTCTATATCGCCTCTCTCTCTTTCTCTCTCTCTCTCTCTCTCTCTCTCTCTCTCTCTCTCTCTCTCTCTCTCTCTCTCTATTTCTATCTCTCGTACTCTCGCGTTCTCGTCTGACCCCATTAACGTTGGTGGTCCGCATTATCGTCGCATTGATATTAGGTACGTACGTTTCTAAAAGCATCGAGAATAGAACATTGCTCGGGATCAAAGGCATTATCCAACGGATATTCGAGCCGATTATTATACTGACTTCGAGATCATTGAACATTGTGTTTCGAACGTTACGACTCTAAGGGATCGTTATAGAAACGAGTACGAGACATTATCAAATATATCTGATTCTACAATAAAATATATATTTCGATTATCGATATTATTAATTCCTCGATTAGTTTTCCAAGCAGATCTATTATTATTTACCTTCTCGTTCCGGCAACTTCGACGACCTTGCACCGGCTACGACTCCACCAGAACGGCGTCAATGTCCAATAGGAACTGCTAGCACTCCTGGCCCAACCTTCTTCTGGAAACAATAGGACCTGTAATAAAACAAGATAAATAAATGAATAAATAAAATAAAAACAAGTAATTTGCAGTAAGGAAGATTAATTACTATTTCATAAGCATAGAATATTATTGAAAGATTTACGATACGCGTATACACTAGAAAGAGTGCATTCTTTTCTATTCTTTTCTTTTCTCGCAACAATATTCTATGCTTTCGTTCAAAAACTTACCTTTTTTTATTATTGTTATTATTTTTTCTTTCTTTCCTTTTTTCTCCTCGTTGAGAACTTTTACTACCTGCACGTTTTTTTTTGAAATACTACTATCGCGTGCAAAATAAAAAGAGTAAGATAGATAGATGGATAAGAGAGAGAGAGAGAGAGAGAGAGAGAGAGAGACTAACATGCGAGTGGAATATTGAAATACCCTAGGGCCTCTCTCTCTCTCTCTCTCTCTCTCTGTCTTTCTGCTCTACAAACGTAAACGAGCTAGGGTAGTGAATGTACGTACGTACGTACGTACGTATGTATGTATGTATATATATATATATGTATATGTGTACGTGTTCTCGTAGATGTAAGTGCATACGGATTGTCAGAGAGTTACAGCAGCAGTACCAGCACGTTTCAGGCATCGCGCTTCACGAAACCTGCTTGCACAATGTTCCCTTACTCGGTGCTCGCCTTTTGTACTCCATCGTTCGCCAAAGACGAACGAAAAGAAAGAAAGCCTTTTCAATTTCTTCGACGCGTGACTTTCGAATTTCTCCTATGATCACTCGATGAAGGTATCGAGTTATCTTTGCACGTACCAAACGAACACAAAGAGTGCCCGAAGAAGAAAATAGATCTTTTTTTTCTATTTGCTATTTTTTCTTTTTCGTTTCTTCTTCGGATCTTTTTTTTTTTTTCTTTATCTTTCTACCTTCGATCTTATCATCTCTTTTAATTACGTCCAATTGTTTCTTGAAAATAGTTTCCTGTTGTTGAGTTTGATCGAATTCATGGAGTTTTATTTTATTCTATTCTATTCTGTTTTGTTTTGGATTATTTCATTTTTTCCTTTTTATTTTCTCCGATATAACTTCTTTAACCACGTCGAATTAAAAATATTTCCGTCGTTTTTAAAATATTTCCCTTGTTGTTGATCGAGTCGATTGGATATTGGGTGATATCTTTTTTTTCCTTTCGTTTTTTGTTCTTTTTTGTTTGTTTTTTTACTTTTTGAAACCGTGGGACACGTAACATGGTTAATATATAAGGGTAATCTGTTCGATCTAAACCATACGATAATTACGTAAGTTAAAAGAAAAATATTTAGATCGATTAGAATCTATAAAGAGTATATATCGATGATACGATTTCCTATTATCCAATCGAACGACCTGTTAGAGATTATTGAACGTTTAATGCGCATGTTGCGATATTTATTAAAGAGAATCGAATGATAGTTCTGTCAACGTAACGATTTGTTCCAAGAAAAACCTTTATTCGATCAGCCGTCAAAGAATCACCAATCGAAACGTTTTAAAACAAATATCGAGTAACAACTTCGAGGAAGCAAAGTTTGTACGATATATCGAATTCGTCATATTTACTCAATATATTTACAATAACGGATCGGATCAAAGTAAAACGAGATAAATAATCTCGATCTTGTTAAAAGAAAGAAAGAAAGAAAGAAAGAAAGGGAAAAAAAAATGTCGTCTATCTTTATCGCGAAACCCATTTCGCCTCGCTCGCGCGCATTTGCTTCGCCTTACTACGACGGATATAAAAGGGGGGAGAAAAAAAGAAGAAAAAGAAGGAGAAAAAAAGGAAAAGAAGAAAAAGAGAAAAGAAAGAGAAAAAAAGAGAGAGAGAAATAGAAAGAGACTCGTTCTGCATCGAATATTTTCTTCGTGTCAGCGACTTTCCTTAACGTTTCGACTTTCCGGTAATCTCGGGTCTACTAGGGCGAATACTGCTCGAAGTTATGCCAAGTCGAGAATTTTCATCAGTCAAGCAAGATTCATCGAGGAAAGAGGATGAAGGAGTAGAAAAAGGGGTGGGATATGGGCTCGAAGAAGAGGAGATGGAAGGGAGTTGAGGAGTTGGGGGAAAACGGAAGAAGGGGTTGGAGGGTGCTTGATCGAATCCCGAATTACCGCAGGATGTCTCGTTGCCAAAACTTCTTAATTCGTCGTTTTGGGACGACAGAACGAAAACGGCTGGAAGGAAGAGGCTTCGAAGACGATTTACTCTCTGCAGTAGGCGATGTTAAAGAGAAGGAGGAAGAGGAGGAGGAGGAGGAGGAGAAAGACGACGAAGAGGAGGGTTTGAAGAGAGAACGAGGGTGAAACACGTAGCAATGCACGTCGCGATTTTATCGACTCCCATGGAATTGCATTCGGCCCACGTAAACAGAAATATCCAGAGAGAGATAGAGAGAGAGAGAGAGAGAGAGAGAGAGAGAGAGAGAGAGAGAGAGAGAGAGAGAGAGAGAGAGATCCTGGCACAAGACCCTTTTATCCTCTATACCTTTTCCCAAGTTCTGCAAGATTTAACAAATTCGTAAGAGAGAGAGAAAGAGAGAGAGAGAGAGAGAGAGGGAATTTGGTATATCGGTAGGGACTTTCTTCGAACGAAATAACAAAGTACTTTTATCGGAATTTTCAAGTTAATCTCTAACGCGACACCGTCGTTTTTTCAAATCGATCGAAACTCGATCTCGTCGATATATAATTTTTGTTGATTCGATCGATAAATGTATTATTATCTCTAGATTTAGAGATATTATATCCTTCGAATAAATGTTTTATAAGACGAATAGAAACGATGATATAAATAGAACGTGAGGGAAAAGTGAGAAGGACGCTAAAAAATAACGAAGGACACTGTCGGACGGTATTGTAGCATTATTCAAGAGGACTCTTTTCATAGTTGTTCCAGGTAGATCTCGACGAGACAGCTTTTCTCGGTGTTCGGAACATTCACAAATCGAAAACGTGAAAGCCGACGCGGTTAGAAATCCAGCTAGTGTGTGGCTCCGGTCGGTAAAGTATTCAGAGACCCGGAAACAATCCCAATGAACTAACTCGGAGCTCTACCTGCCAATTATTTGCTCGCCAACTACCATCGAAATTCGCGTGATTACGACTGTATTTTCGTACGTTTCAATCCGCGGATGCACGACCATCGCCATTATCGGTAGTACCACTACCACCACCATCGCCATTACCGCTACCATCACCGATCGATTCGATTTCGCACGGACGGACGGCACCGATTATCCAGACCGTTTCCCGGAAACGTTTATTTTTCGAAACAGCTCAGCTACGGTTACGGTGAGAGAACGCAAACAGCATTTAAAAATTCTAAACGGTGAAATAGTATTTCATATACATGTATATGTATATGTATATGTATATATATAGAGAGAGAAAGAGAGGATACACACGTATACTTATGTCTATATATTTGGTACGTACGTACCAATCGAACGAACCAGATTTAATCGCTATGGAAAAAGATTATTTCAAAAACCGTTTATCATACTTTTATAACTATACGAAATTACCAGTTGGAGTGTCGTTGAGTTATCCTGTTATTGCATTCGAAGGAACAATTTCCACGTGTGAATTGCATTTAGAAATGCAATTATTGCACATTAACCGTGCGAGAGCGGCGTAAATTCGGTTGCATCTTAAATGCTAGCCCATCCGTTGAATACGTACTTAGTTATTTACTTACTTACTTACTTACACTCCGAAACACGAATATCTACTTTAAGGATTTAATTAAATTAACTTAAATAAGTAAACTAACGAAATTGTATTAAAATCGTGCGTTTCATGAAAAAGCATTATCTTCAATAGCGATTGAGACGCTTTTATCTTCTTTCCTTTTTCTTTTTTTCGTTGAAATAATAATTTATTCCTTTTTTTCATACTTTCCAACGTCATTAAATTCGTGTTACTCATTAACGCGTTAAATGCAATCCTTTATAAAAATCAGTAGGTAAAACTTACGAAAAAAAAGAAAAAGAAAAAAAAACAAAACCAAACAAAAAGAAAAGAACTCTCATTCATTTAAACCTACTGCCTAAACTCTCTTCGTTAATACGATAGCACGCATGCTTTTCAATGTATGCATACACACACACACACACACACACACATTCAATGGCTCGAACATAGAAAGTTGAGAAAAGACTCCGAAGGTTTTGCACCCTCGTGATTTCGACAAAGTCTACTACGTTCGTGTTGCCTCCCTGTTGAGCTCTTTTCAAAACGCGAGATTCGTATACGTTTACTCATACACACATACACACGTGCATACATACGTACATACCCTACGTCGTACATTCATACATCTATGTGCATTTGTATAAGGGTATAAATACGCGTATAGATGTATATACATACGTTGCGTACTAAATGAAAATAATTACGAAAATACCCTTGGCTTGGATATCTCAAAGGGAAAGAGAAAGAGCACACGCAATTACGAATATTGCTGGGTCTGTAAACCGATGCTGACTCGGTCCATATCACCAGTCCGAGTATAGTTGCTTCGTTTCATCTAATACATTCGCGGCTTGCCTTGACTCTGTTCATCCCTCCCCCTCCTTCTTCCAGCCGCTAACCAACCAACCTGTACAACCCCATTGAAATAACCATAACATTCACCTACCATGTTCTCTCTACGTTTCCATAAAAAAAGAAAAGAAAAAATAGCAGCAAGAGAAAAACAAATTTTTAACGAAGAAATGGACGATAAGCAGACACGCGAATCGTCTGCTTCTAATTCGTAACAAGAACAAGTAGATTTAAAAAAAAAAAAAAAAAGAGGAGAGAAAGCTACGATAAAGATTTAATAAAAAAATGTTTCGATGAAGAATAAGATCAAGATTTTTTAATCTTCCCTTTAGATTGCTACGATAAAGGCGGAGAATGAAAGATAAAGAAGTAAGCAAATAAATAAATAATTGAATAAACAAACGTATAAAAGCTGAATAACTCTCGACCTTCAGTTTCGTAGATATCAAATCTTTTTTCATTGGACAGAAAGACTTCTTTCCTCTTGTAAATAATTACACAGATTTTCAATTAAAGTTATTTCATTGTGAATTAAAGTTTCCTATGTATTTTTCTTTACAATGCTATTTCGTAAACACACACACACACACACACACACAATGCTTCTTATTTTACTTTATAATAAAAAACATTAACGAAGAGAAAAGCGTCGAAATCGATGAAACATTGAATCTTAACGAATCGTTTCATTTTTTATTTAAAAAAAAAAAACAAAAAAAGGAAAAGAACAAATCCATTCCCGTCGAATGAACAAAAAAAAAACAGAATAATAATAAAAGCAATAATAATAATAATAATGATGATAATAATAATAATAATAATAATAATAATAATAATAAAACATGCATATATAAAATTAATTGAATTCAATTTACTCTACGCCGAATACGAAACAAAAGGGGGAAAAAAAAAGAAAAAAAGAAAAAGAAAAATGGAGATATAAAAACAGTACAGGTAATTTCGAAAATCGGTGCTGGTTAAAAGAATGAATTAAATATCGCGTTAAATAGTTCGCGAATATGAAAGAGGGGCTTGTAAAAAAATTCGAACCGTCCGAATTTTGGCATTAGCTAATACACCGACTTACGAAAACTCTCTTGTAATTCTCATAGTTTTCGTGGTGCACACGTATGAAATAATAATGATTAAAAAAAAAAGAGAGAGAGAGAGAGAGAGAGAAAAGAAAAAGAAAAAAAAAAAAGAAAAAAGAGAAGAAGAGAGAGAGGGAAAAAAAGAAAGTAGAAAATAAAATAAAATTGTAGGATACGATTCGAGAAGCGAACACAAACGTGTTGCCTCCTGGCAAACTTTTTTCCCCCTTCCACCATTTTCTCCCTATTTTCGTTTCTCTTTTCACGCGCATCGCAATGCACCCTCCTCGTTTCGTTTTCCCTTCCGTATTCTATTCCTATATATCTATATATATATATATATATATATATATATATATATATATAGAGAGAGAGAGAGAGAGAGAGAGAAAGATATATGTGTGTATATATATAAGTCTGCTGTCTATCTATCTATCTATCTACGTGTATGTGTACGTATGTGTCTACATGTGTGCAAAAGTCTGGTACATCGAAAATTACATAGTACGTTTTGAAAGAACTAGACGGGTAGAGTGGCGTCGTAGCTAGTGAAAAGAATAAAAAGAAAGCGGAAAGAGAAAAAAAAAAGAAAGCGACGTTTTAACGTTAACGATTTTTTTTATATATATATATATATTTTTTTTTCTTGTTTAATTTAATAAACAAAAGTATAAATACCAACATACGAACTCTCTCTCTCGATTGGTACGTTTTTTTGCAAATTCTTAAACAATACTAACGAAAACTTTAAGGTCATCGTTGATCGTTGGATCGTCGTAAAAGTTGCTGACGTTGAAAAAAAAAAAAATAAAAAATAAAAAAAAAGGTAAAAGAAAAAAAAAAACAGAAAGGAAAGGAAGGACGACTAGGACGATTATAACTCTTCGTTAATAAACGTAGCCAGTGAAAAATCGTGCTATATGAAACTTCATCAACTATTTTTCTTTATTTTTCCCTCCGTTGTATCTTTTCTCTTTCTCTTCGTCGAGTTATTCCCGTAACGAAAAGAAAAGAGATTTAAAAAAAAAAAAAAAAAGAAGAAGAGAAAGAAAAAAATGGGAAAGTAGAGGATAAAAAATCCCAACAATTTCAGAATAAATTTGATGCAATTTCATCGAATCAACTACAGTCCTAATTAATCCTCGTGCTTCTTTATATATATATATATATATATATATATATATATATATATATAATTTTTTCTTTCTTCAACTATTTTAGAGTATATATATATATATATATATATATATATAGAGAGAGAGAGAAAGAGAAAGAGATATGGATGTTGCTGATTGGTCGATGGTTGAAGTAAAATCAAGACTAGACGATGCTGATGAGTATGTTCGATTATGCGAGTAGACCGACGACGACAACGACTACGACGGGTCGCGTTTATATCAAACTGAATGCCACTGATTGAATAAGTGGATCTCATGCGAGGCCGGCTCGTCATCATGTCCCTTCTCTCTTCTCTCTCTCTCTCTCTTCTCTCGTTCGCGATTTTACCTCGTCATTGCTTCTCCTCTTCGGTATCAACCTAGCTACTGTCATTCACCTACGCTTCTCTCCTTCCTTTTCTCGACACCGTCAATGTCGTTTGCACGACCTATCTCATATCGTTCTCTCTCTATCTCGCTCTCTCTACTTCTATCACATATCCATTCCATTCCGTTCCATTCCATTTCATGGAAGTGACATTAAAATTCTTTAAAATTCTAGAAACAGAAACGCGATTCGGAAACGATCAATTATTTCTAATAAATTTCCTATTTTTCTCTCTCTTTTTCTTGTTTTATTTATTTCTTTTTTTTCCTTCTTTATTTCTTTTTTTTTTTTTTTTATATCACATTACGACAACAATATGAAGTGTTTTCATTTAGATAATTGAAAGAGAGAAAAGTACGATAGAACAGTACACCGACGTATTTCCACGTAGACGTATTATTATTTAATAAGGTATAACTATTCAACCGTAACGTTAATAACTTAGCTACATTTTAATTTCGATGTGTGATATATATATATATATATATATATATATATATATATAAAAATTATCGAATCTAATAATCGTAAATTTTACGACGATGTTTCAAAGTTGATATTCGTAAAAAAGACGTGAAATTATTTCTGTATTTTTCTCTTTTCTTTCTTTTAACTTTCTTTTACTTAACGACGATTTCTTGTGCGATTTGGAAAAAGAGAAAGAAGGGAAAAAAGAAAAAAGAAGCAAAGAAAAGAAAAGAGAAAAGAGAAAAGAAAAAAGAGAAAAAGCCAGATAAGAAAAGACGAATGGTTAAAGTCCTAGGGGAAAATACTCTCTGGATTGAAATATTCTACGAGAGTCGAAACGCTTAAATCGACAATAGTGATGGAAACCACGGTTGATTTTCAAAAGCACCGAGGAGAGAAATTCTCATCGTACCATCGAACCTAAATAAGCTGAAGATCCGTATCTCGTTAACGTTCTTCGACATTGTTCGATATATACTATTCCATCCGCTTATACGATCGCACGAGATTTTAGTTGAGAGAGAAACTAGAAAGAGCAAGAGAGAGAGAGAGAGAGAGAGAGAGAGAATGAGAAGATAGATTCCGATGAATAACCTGATTAAACGATGGTCGCCTCTCGAAAAGTCCATTACGATAATCTTGATCCGATTTTCCATAATACTTGCCGAAGTAGATGAATTCAAGCTATCCACGCGAGCACGTTTATTCCGAACCCTTCAAACTCCATAACCCCTCCCATAACCTCATTGCATCTCGCAACTGTTCTACCACCCTTCTTCGATCCATCGTTTCACGTGTCTTCGACGTAAAGTGATTATTTCGCTACGAATAAAGACTATTATTACTCGAATGAGAAAAGCAAATTTTTCGAAGTTATTTGACGATAACTTTTGATCGTATCGAACAGAAAAAGAAAGAAAAAGAGAGAAAAAGACGAACTTGTATTTCTTCCAACAATAATTTTTATTAAAATCCTCTTATATCTTCATATCGGAAATTGAAATAAAAATATTTAATTCTTGATTTATGATATATATATATATATTTTTTTTATTATTCTCTTAAACAATCGAAACAGTGAAACTAATGGATGTAATCTCTCGTGATATTAAAATTGTACGAAAAATCGTAATTTATTTTTTTTTTCTCATTTTAAATATGAATTCTTATACGTGGATCGAAAAAAAGAAAAAAGAAACAAAAAAAAAGGGGAGAAAAATAAAACTTGTGATTTGAGAGGGTGGTGGTCTTTGCAAAGACGTCTGTCCAATCCGGTCGCGTTGACAGTGACTACTGCAGCCTTTTTACGACAACACCACGCGCGACCAGACGTCAGCACGACATTTATTTTTCTCCTGGCAAACACCATCCCAGTTCTACCCCTATATCCCCATCCCTATCCCCATCACCATCCTCATCCCCGTCACAGTTCTCGTCCTCGTCCCCACCATTTCTCTTTCTCCATTTCTTTCTCCTTTTCTAACTATCTCTTTCTCTTTCTCACTGTCTAGCTCACACCCTCTCACGTCATCTTACTCGTTTTCCTGGATTTTTCGTGACATTATTCTTACACGCGACTCTTTTTACGAGCAAAATTTTTCCGGACGTCGTCGCGACTGCTCGTTTCTTTCACCCCTATATGTGAATTTCCCTTCAAGTTATCCATATATATATATATATAGGTATTTGTATAATGCGTATTATATATGTGTGTATATAACTTGGACCTAACTTAGATCGTTACGCAGACATATATCGGACAAACTATTCTTTCAACATGAAAAATATTTTATAGCCAAGCCTGAACAATATTTATTCGAAAAATGATTCGATCGATTTTTTATACAAACGCACATACACACATATGTATATATTAAAAAAAAAAAAAAAAAAGAGAAAAAAACAGAAAATGATTCGACTGACGTAACGATCTCGACAAAAAATAAAAAATAAAAAATATATATGTAATATTACAATCTGAGTTACACTCTATACGTGGTATGTAATGACAGAAAAAAAAAAAGGAAAAAAAAACAAAAATGAAGCTAGAAAAATTTGAAAGAGAGAAACGCGTACGATATTTTTCGAACGATTATTATCAGAAAAATTGTTCTATTCGAAATACAAATCCAAAATGAATGGGAAGTTAGGGGGGAGGAGAGGGTGGTTCGAGGACGGAAGTGGATCGAGGTATTCTTCCATGTTAAAACGAAATAGAAAGAAAAATGGAAAGAGAAAGATAGATAAAGAAAAAGAGAAAAATACATTCAAAGGAAAAATATTTGGAGAGAATTTCCTTAGTTTTTCTTTTGGTTTCAATTGCCGTTTGAAAATTGACGAACGAATTTGTATTCCATTCTATTCTTATGCCGATCTCTAGCGCTTGTTTTACTTTGCCGACTATATAACTACTTTTAAAGCAATAAGAGAGAGAGAGAGAGAGAGAGAGGGTGGGGAAGAGAGGGTGAAGGGACAGAGAGAGAGAGAGAGAGAGAAAGAGAGAGAGAATTTCGAATAAAATACGAGTATCGAGTCGGCATACAAACAGGAAGCTATTAAAAGCGAGAGCAGGAAGTAGTTTTATATCGATAGGCTATTATCGATAAAATTCTTATCGAGTAGTGGTCGAAAGGATCGTACGAACTAAGAAGAACCATAACGAAACGGATAGAGTGAATATTCTCAATATGTATATATGTATAAATAAGTGTGTGTGTATGTGTGTGTGTGTGTGTGTGTGTGTGGATATTTTATCGATACACTCTGTTTTTATCGACTTGTTTGCGTTTCGACTGCATAGCCCGTTATTTCATAGTTATTTGAAGTCGAAAGTAAACTCGTCCGCGAAATTCCGATTCATGACATATAATCTCTATCCTTCTCCCTTTTTCTTGTTTTTCTTTTCTTTTTATCTATATAAATTTGCCAGAGATAAAACATACAGAAAGATTTTTTTTAGAAAAAAAAAAAAAAAAAGAAAAGAAAAGGAAGAAAGAAATCTAAGTAAATACATAAATATTTCTCTTTGTTAAAATAACGCAATGAAACAAATTTTGATTAAATTCATATAATAATATTGTTCCTAAGTTATTGTACATAGGTGTATATAACGGAGCTGATTAAACAAGAAGAAAGGAAAAAGGAAGAAACTAAAACTTGGATAACTTTTATAAAATTGTAATATGAAAGATATGATATATACAGGTACATCTAACATAAAAAGTAAAGGAATGTGAAATAGACAATAATAAATGTATACATATATATGATAAAATAATAAATACTATAATAAATATCTCCGAGCTTAAACGGAACAAATAGAAACAAATCTAATCGGATTAAACGTAACTATCTAGACGTACAAGAATTCACCTGACCGATTTTATTTTCCGAGTAATACTTCCGATTTGAATAGTCGCGAGAGACAGAAAGAGAAAGAGAAAAAGAGAAAGAAAGAGAGAGAGAGAGAGAGAGAGAGAGAGAGAGAGAAAGAGAAAGAGAGAGACAGAGGGTGGACAATCGAGCGTACGACTTTAGTGACATGCAATTCCCCGCCTTAATTTCGGAAAATCCTGTTCGGATACACGCGGTCTGTACGTTAAAGCGTGCGAGTCGAGTCTGAAAGTGGTGGGAGGCGAACAGTGAGTGGGTGGGAAGGAGAAAGGGAGGAAGGGAGGAAGGGAGAGTTTTGGATGAGAGGACGAGGGTGGTCGGAGGGAAGGATGAAGGGAGAGAGGAAGAGGATGGTGTACGAGTGAATGATAGCTCGCGTGCTATTCACGCAACCGGCTTGTCCGCGTTGCGCATGGATATGCCGACTAATCCGATAATCTGCCGGTTCGGTCCATTGGCCCAGCATCCTCCCCCCTCTCTCTCTCTCTCTCTATGTTTGCGTGTGTCTCTCCTTCTCTCTCTCTCTCTCTCTCTCTCTCTCTCTCTCTCTCTCTGTCTGTTTCTGTCTGTCTGTCTCTGTCTCGCTCTCTGTCTGTCTGTCTGTCTGTCTCTGTCTCTTTGTCTGTCCGTCCATCCGTCTCTCTCTTTCTGTCTCTACCTATCTCTGTCTCTCTCGTACACTATCCGTAGGTATATCCCGTCTTCCTCCATACGTCCATGTCCCACGCGTCTATATACATTTCGGCAAATTCAGTTGCTCTTATCGTGACAGGACCAAAACGTTTCACGTTACACGCGCAGCTTTAAAATGCTTTTCAACCTCCTGCAGGCTTGAATTTCGAATTTCTGGTCTATACCGAAAATATCGGCCCGAATACATATATCCCCGCCCCGATTTCGTTACTCCCATTAATTTGTTCCGTTTCTTTCTCCTCTCTCTCTCTCTCTCTCTCTCTCTCTCTCTCTCTCTCTCTCTCTCTCTCTCTCTTTTATGTTTTTTTTTGGTTGCCATTTTCGTTTCTCTGTTTTGTTTTTATTCCTTTTCCTATTTTTTATTTCACTTTTGCCTAAGTCGAACGAGTTATTCGTTTGGTTCGTTGTTCCATTTGTTTTCTTTTTTTCTTTTATTTTCTTTTTCTTTTTTTTTAATGCGTCCATGTGGATCTTCGGAGGATGAAAAAGTGAAAAGAGATGCGAAGAAACGTGTGTATATATATATATATATATATATATATATATATATATATATGTATATATTATTTTTCTTTGGACATCTTTCCTTCCTTCGTTTTTTTCTTTCAAGTTCAAATGGGATAAATGGCTCGTTTTAATTTGTTATTTTATATGATTATGTAAATGAGGCTGAAAAAATGAAAAACGTTATAAAGAAATATATTATCTTTCTCTAGAGAGACGCAGAGAGAAAGAGAGAATATATTAAAGAAATCTTGCCTTGTTTCTTTTTGTTCGTTTTATTTTATTTATTTATTTATTTTTTTTTTCAAATCAGATGATACTCGTCCTTATTTTTAATATTTTACGTATTTATTCGAATGCTCGAAAGATAATAAAAAGTGAAGAAAAATATGAAGGAAATGTAATATTGTTCTTTTGAGAAGAGAATATTAAGGACGAATTGTTTCAATTTTTTATAAATGGAAATAAACGACGAAAGAAATGCAATATTTCACGAAACCAAAAGAGAGAGAGAGAGAGAGAGAGAGAGAAAATATAGAAATAGAAAAATCGTAGATTATTGTAGAGAATTGTAAATCTTGAGAAGGTTCGAGTCAAAGACGTTTCTGTCGTCGTAGCAATCCTCAGATACTATTCCGAATGTCCTTAGAGGATTGATTTAGAGTTAAGCTACGGATCGTTTGCGGATTGCTCTCTCGATATATATCGAGACGTTCCGATTCGCAGCATCTGCTTGTCAGCATGAAATATTAGCGAGCTTTCTCTGGGATCGCTAAGCGTAACATGCTAGGACCTACATTTCAAATCGACGTATAGGATTAGAAGACACAATCGGCATATATACTATACAACTTCGAATTTCGTGCGATAATTCTCTATGCTGTAGAGTTAATCCTATTATAAATCAAATACGAGCTCGTTTGGCTATCGTTTCTAATCAGTAACGATATCAAATAAATGATATATGTATATATGTATATATATATATAACTATGCATTGTAGAAAACATATCATGGTGAAATAATCAATCTTTTTTTTTTCTTTTTTTTTTCTTTTTTCTTTCTTCTATGACATTTGACATTCATTCGTAAATGCATCGAACAGTCGAATCTTTTTCTTTTTTTTTTTCTTATTCTTTCGTTTCTTTTTTCTTTTTTCTTTATCTTTTCTTTTTTTTCATTGTACAAATCCACATTTTTGTATGCAAATATTTCCATTGGAAATATATTGAAGTAAGATGCATCGATTTTTCTTAATAATTCATAATACAGATATATATGTATTTGCACTCTGTAAATAAGGAAGTTTAATAAAAAAAAGAAGAAGAAAAAAAGTGCATTTTCAAGTCGCATCATTGTACTTGAGACATGCAAACTCTTAATTCTTTGAAAATCTCAATTATGACACATAAGCAAAACCATCCGTCGCAATCTGAAAGCTTGATACGACCTCGAAGATATATGAGCTTCGTGTAATAACGGAAGATCGATCGGTTTGCATGTGAAATTGAATTTACGCTTAATATCCGTTATCCATAAAGCGTCGTTTCGCTTGTCAGACTGCAATGAAAGCTATAGAATTCTCGATCAAGAGTGGTTTCAAAAGAAAGTAACAAAAAAGGACTCGTTACGGTTCGTGAGCTTTTATTTTTTACGATCTTTTTTATTTCTTTCTCTTTCTTTATTTTTTCTTTTTCTTTTTTTTTTCACCCGTTTGCTTAGGAACGAATCGAATAGAAAATAGCAAGAAAAAGAAGAAAAAAAAAAAAAGAAAAACACAAAGAGAAGAAAAAAAAAGAAGAAACAAGAAATCATTTTACCGTTTACGATTTTACGATTCGCGAAATTTTTGCGGATTTGCGCAAAGTTCTATTCACCTGCTGTCTCTTTTCTCCCCCACTTTTTCTTTTTCTTCTTTTTTTTTTTTGTTCCTTTCCTTTTTTGATTCACCGCGACTAGTAGTTCATACCTTGACTTCAGTTCTAACTGGAAAATAATGTAACTGGAAAACAAACTATATATGTATAGTACACACGCATATTGTATACAAATATACACACATGCTACGTACGTATATGCACGTACATATATATATATATATATATATATATATGTATGTATGTATATATACAAGTGTACTATAACCATACTACACGTTGAATGTTCTACTCTGTGTACATTGCGGTACGTTAATTAAAAGATCCGACTGTCGCGTTAATGCAGTAATCCTGCTTGCCCGTCATTATCCTCTCTAATCAACGGACGACTCTACGTCAAATTTATTCGACCTATTTCTTGTATTCATCCGTAGCAAATTCGGATGTCGGGCACGAACTAATTATTTTTTACGGTCAAACAACATTTTTCTTCGTTTCGATGAGATCTTCGATCTTTTTCATTCTCCTTTTGTTTTCTTCTTCTTCTTATTTTTCCTTCTATTATCCCTTTTCGTTTTCTATTTTCAATTCTTTCATTCCCACATTCCGATGTGTTCTCTCGTTATTCTCTAAAATTAAATTGAAAAAGGAAAAATAGAAGGAAGGAAAGAATAAGTAGGAGGACAAAAGCGAAAGAAGAATATAAATAATATTTAAAACATAATATTACTCGGCGTAGCAGCAGCCGAATGGTATTTGAAAAATTCGCATGAGATTTCATATTGGAAATGATATCAAACGAAAGAGCCAAGAATTTTTACATTCTCGTCGATATTCGATATCTCGTTGCTGAGAGGAGAAATATTATGTGGAGTACATATTTTTTTTCTTTCTTTCTTTCTTTTTCTTTTCTTTTCTTTCTTTCTTTTTTTTTTTTTTTTTTTTTTAATATAAATAAACCGACCGACAGACCGACCAACTTCATATTTTTCAGGTACGTTCAACGCGTTCACGAGAGTTCTCTCTCATTAATCATTCCCAACGCGAATCTCCGTACGTACATTGTCATAAAAAGAGGAAAAAAAAGAAGAAAAAAAAATATTAAATATCCCATTAAATCAAAAAACCCATACATATACCATAGTACGATCGATCCTAATGAATATTCATGAATGTGTGTAGGATGTAACTGATATATCGTATTTCGAATAAGTTTGCTCCTACATTAAAACAGATGAGAGTGATCTCCCGAAACGAAAACTATCGATTTTATTCTGGCAATGATTTACATACGATCGTAATGAATATATAGTAGATATACAAATACGAATGTTACAATTATTACAGATATACAAACGATATCTTTCTACGTGGATAATATCGTTAATACGGATGATATTTTAACGAAGAAAATTACATACACGTTAAGAAATTCAATCTCGACTTAACCCAATGCTATCATAGTGAAAACCACACAAGAGAGAGAGAGAGAGAGAGATAGATAGAAAGATAGATAGAGATAGAGAGATAGAGAGAGAGAGAGAGAGAGAGAGAGAGAGAGAGAGAAAGAGAGAGAGAGTCTTTCATAGGTCACAACCAAGACCACGTGTAGGTTGAATTGCACTTTGAAATTAGTCCAGGTTTGAAACCCTTTAGGTTTCTCATGGCCGAGCTCCAAGCACAAGGACATTTGATGCCGCACTTACCGTGATTCCTAGTCTCTGGTAATACGAAGCAAAGTGAGAATACCATGAAAAACACGAGTTTTAGGCCTTCGATGTTCTCTTCGAACTGTGTACGTGAACTTTGAATGTGCAACACATACAAAAGTGAATAGAAAGAGAGAAATATATCTTACAGAGAAAGAGAGGGACGGATAGAGAGATAGAGAGATAGAAAGAGAGAGAGAGAGAGAGAGAAATTCAGGATGGATCGAGAGAGCGAAGCAGAAGGATATTGTCGCCTACGAAATCGTCCAACATCCATCTCGGTTAGCAACGATCCGTCGGGAACGATGGCGTCACGTACGAAAGACATCGACTTCGAGCTAGGAAACCAGAGATCCATTTGTCAGAGAGAACGTCTCTCCGGCTTTTGGAGAACGTGATAACGTCGGAAGTACGTTTCCCAACTTAAACCTGCCTTTCTCTACCTTTTTTATTTTCTTCTCTTCTCTTTTCTTTTCTTTTCTTTTCTTTTCTTTCCTTTTCGTTTTTTCTTTTATTCTCTTCTCCCTTCTCTCCTTTTTTCTTTTCCTTTCTTCTTTACTCCTTCTTTTCTTGCC
>NC_057696.1:3264639-3277415 GCF_014466175.1 Vespula pensylvanica
ATATATCTACTGCGACAAATCTGAGAATCAGTAAAAAAATTCATTTTCTTCTGAATCTCTCCATAAAATCTTTATTCGTTATCTTTTTTATTTTCATTTCTCTTTCCAACGCTTTCTTCACAATTTTTATTACTCCATCGATATTTACTTTGCTCGCACGTTCTAAATCGTTCGTGGCATGAACTAGTATATACCATAGTACATCCAACGAATATTATATTTTATTATCTCGTAAAGCTGTTAATTGAAGCACTCTAACGATACAAATCGCAATCCCAGTTTTCACAGCAACCACTGACCAACGATACATAGAACTATATATATATATATATATACACATAGCATACGTACACACACACACACACACACACACACACACATATGAGTTGAGTTGCGATAGATAAAAGCTGATAGCGAGTGCTTTCGGTAACAAAAACGAAAGTTGCGTTGGGATGATCGATTAAAGAATCGAGGAAAATAAAAAAATGAAAGAAGCAAGAACGTTAAGGAAAAAGAAAGAGAAGAATTGTGGAGGAAAACTCGATACTTCGCTTTAATTCAAATCCTACCCTTTTTACAATCTTTTTCATCCCTGTCCGGGTTCACTTATATATTATAAAAAAGAGAGAGAGAGAGAGAGAAAAGAAGGAAAAAAAAACTCAACGCATTAATGGTAATAAGGAAGAACAATAATGGTCATGTGGGTGCCCTTGAGATCTACCGGGATACCTGGCAATTAAAAAAAGAAAAAGAAGACGAAAAAATATAAAGAAATATGAAGAAAGAGAGAGAAAGAAAGAAAGAAAGAAAGAAAGAAAGAAAAAAAATAAAAAGAAAGAGAGAGAGAGAGAGAGAGAGAGAGAGAGAGAGAGAGAGAGAGAGAGAGAGAAAGAAAAACGACGCCAAAGGGAAAAACACAGGGTCGCGTGTTTGTCGATGCATCGCAGCGAGTGGCGTCGGCGTTTTTAATCGGCACCACTTGTTTCTAACGACCCTCCTTTGTTTAAACCCCTTCACCGCACTTCAACCCCTCGAGTCACCCCCTACAGTCAAGCTCACCCGACTTACCAACGCCGTACAGCCAGCCGGAACGAACCTTCTCTCTTTTTCTCTCTCTCTCTCTTTCTCTCTCTCTCTTTCTTTCCTTCTCTTTCTTTTCTTCTCTCTCTCTCTCTCTCTCTCTCTCTCTCTCTCTCTCTCTCTTTGTCTCTCTTTCTCTGTCTCTGTCTCTTTCTTTTTCTTTCCTTTTCTTTTCTTTTTCTCTTCTTGTTCCTTTCCGTCTCTATCTGTCTCACACACAGAGACACACATACAACGCAGGACACACAGCAAGCAGGCAGACACACATAGAGACACATACACACATATTTTTTTTTATATACCAACACACTCGTCTTACTCCTTTCTTGTTTTTCAACTGAGAAGCATGGTCCAGACCATTTATTTGCTCTTTTTCATAATTTTCTATGGACTTTTAAATTTATGATGAACCATCGGGCTTCTCCATGAAACAAAAGCTATTTTTGGAGAAAGAGAAAGTCCTTTTTTTTTTCTTGTTTTCTTTCTTTTTGTCTGTACGTATGCATGTTGTATGTACGTGTGTGTGTGTGTGTGTGTGTGCGTGTGTTGGGAGAAGGAGGAGGGGTGATGAAGGGAGAAGGGAAAGGAAACGAAGGGAGAAAATATTATCTCTTCGACGCTTTTTCGGAATGAAAACATCAGGAGGATAGACGATAAAGGAACGCTGTCGGTTCTTGGCATAAGCTTGTAAAGTATTTTACGAGGAGATCCGCTAGGAAAAATTTGAAATATTCACTTCTAGGAATATGCACGAGTATGTTCGATTCCATTCAAAGAAAGAAAGAAAGAAAGAAAGATGGAGTCGAATATTCTTCCTTTTCAAGTTAAATAACGTTCTACATTTCCCAGGAAATTTATGTCGTATTTTATATCACGCTGTGGTATTGGAAAGATTACGATGTTCCGATTTCGTTGTTCAACTACAAAACAATGAATTTATTTATAGTTCATGCAAATGCTTTTTCAGTTATACGTATCTCGAAATGACCTATTTAATATTAACATGTTGTACCTATATATTCGCGCGCGCGCGCGTGTGTGTGTGTGTGTATGTTTGTAAAAAAAAAAAAAAAAGAAAAGAAAAAATTACACCGAGCTTGCAAAAAATAATTATTTTCAAATATCATCAAATTGTTACGAATAACGTATCAGTCGATGTCAAAGAATTAAATTGTCCTGTTAACAATTACAATTAATTCGAACGAACGATTTTTTTAATTATAGAAACCTTTAATAATTTTTCATCGTATTAAAATTGTTTTACTACGCGCTCGTTATGTTTTATCGTTTTGTTTAAATCGTCGATAGATAGGAAAAAGAAAAAAGAAGAAAGATTTATCTCAAAGATAAAAGCTTAGATATCAAATGGTACAATAATTTCACGTTAGTTTGTAAAACGTTAGGCGCAGGATAGGATAGAATAAGACAGGATAGGATAGGCAAAAGCGCGGTAAAGACAGATAATCGATTTTGTCGGGTAAAGAATAGAAAAAGAAAGGGAAATGAATCCCTTGTTGAGCTTGGTCCAAGAATCATGATGCAAAGCGAGTTTGGATCGTATAGTATCGTTCCAACGATTTCACGATGGACTTCTATATGCGTTAGGAACGTTCGAAACCACGAGTCGCTTTGTTTGCGGAACGTCGACAACGATTAATGACTATGCTCGATCCGATCGCCTTCGATTTTCTCGTCGACCACATTCTCTCTCTCTTTCTCTCTCTCTCTTATACAGATACATGCATACATATAAACAGCTACTCTAAACAGAACGATGATCTAAGAATTTTCATATATATATATATATGTATATATTAATCATTATTTTATCTAAGTTTTTCACTATTATCAACTAATTTATAACGTCTATACTAAAAAAAAGAAAAAAAGGAAATTTATGTAACGTTCAGAATTTTACGTTAGTCGAGTAACTTCGATAATTTCTAAAAATAAAATCGATACGAATCGTATTCGTTTCGTTCTTCAATCGTTAAGAAATATATCGAGGTTGAGTTGAAACCAATTAGTGTGTTCCTCGAGAATCCTTATACCAATCCAATCACCGAAAGACTTTCCCTCGAACTTTCATTCGTTCTAGAAAATCTTTGAAATTTCATCCTGATTTATACATCTAAAATGTATTGTTACTTAGTAGTTATTTTAAATTAAACGCGGTATTAAAATAAATAATTTATTACATAGAAAACTGATTACAAATGTATCTACATTTTTATTATTAGAATATTTCTAATAATTTCATTTGAGTAATATTTCAGAACCAAATTGAGGATCCATCTTTTTTTTCTATTATTATTTATACATACATACATACATATATATATATATATGTGTGAGTGAAATAAAAAAAAAAAGAAAATGAAGAATGTAATAAATTTTTTTAAAGAGAGTAAAAAACAACACAACAGAAATATTAAAAAAAAAATAGCAATTTCCAGCAGATATGTATAGACGCAAGTATGCATATTATGCACCTACGACTGCATCTCGTTCCCCAGTAACGACGAGCCATACGATATTACGTCGAGTAGAAGTCTACATAGCACGTGTATATGTACTAGTGCTCGTTAACGAAGCGTACATTATCGACTATCGTCGAACAACGAGGCGATAGCCGATTAGCCTTGTCTATACTTTTATCCTATCTACCTATGATAGAAGCGAATAATAGACTCGAGAGAGAGATATATATACATATGTATATATAGGACGAGATAATTTCTATGATCCAACATTTATATTCCTATTGTTTTATTATAATAGTATATATAATAAAATATACATCCATAAATTTTTATACGTTTTATTATATCAAATGTATTTATATATAATACGTATAATAATACCCGTAAAGATATAATATTGTATAATAATAAACATACGATAAATATTCAAATGATTTTTACGTACTAATCTTTTATGTGAATATTCATATCGTTTATATATCCATATATATCCATCATAATGGTATATAATAAATTATATATATATATATACATATATATATATATATACAAATATATATATTTTATATTTATTATACTTTGATTTATATCGTATATGTTTGTTATACATCATAAATCAAAGTAAATGCTAATTACACATTATCCCTCTATTTAACTCTCGAATTTCGACTTTCTCATTAACGCAAGATAAATAACATAAATTAGTCAATTATCCGTGACTGCAAATTCATTCAGAATTTTCTCCGAAATATCCAATCCCGTTTGAGCCTCGTGTAATGTAATTCTCGTAAATGTGTTTATGCGCGCTAAGAAAAACAAACGGAAGTGAAAGGAAATTATAGTATACAGTCCGACTATAATAAAACTTCAAAGAACCATCTATGCTAATGCATTTGACACAAATGCAAAATGTATTTCTCTTTTTTCCCTCTTTTTTTTTTTTTTCTTTTTCCAAAAGAAACGAAAGTATAGAAATTAAATGACTCGTTACATAAATCATCAAACTTCTCTGATGTATATATCTACGTAAAAAATAAAATTGATGTCTCATTTGGGAATTACAACCTAAAAGAAAAAAAAAAAAAAAGAAAAAAAAAAAAAGAACAGTAGATACTGGTCAGGAATATCGTAAAATAAACATGTTATCGCAAACAACATAGACGTCGATAACATTTCTGATCCGATGTTGAATAAAACGACATAAGTATAAAAAGAAGAGAAAAAGAAGAGAAAAAGAAGAGAAGAAAAAGAAGAAGAAGAAGAGAGGAGGATTGGCTCAGCTCGTAAAACGTCATGTAACAACGATAGCTCCTGGCCATTCAGGAAAACCATGCAAACTCTGTCCCTCTCTCTCTCTCTCTCTCTCTCTCTCTCTCTCTGTTTCTCACATACTTTCTTTCTAAAGTCCTGCACGTCCTGCGACCTACATCAACGAGAGCGAGGATACATTATTACTACCATCGGAAAGCAAAGCTCTGATGGTGCGACGGCCGGAGGGTGTTTCAGGGTCGGTTGCCATGGCGATGTGCTGGGACGGCTACGGGGTGCAGCCTGGAATATCAACCCTCTTGCCTCTTTTCCGTGATTCCCTCTCTCTCTCTCTCTCTCTCTCTCTCTCTTTAACTATATTCTCCTTGTTTCTCTTTCGTCTCTACCCAACCCTCTCGCTCATTCCATCTCTCTCTTCCTCTTTATCTCTCTTTCTTTCTATTTCTCTTCATCTAACAAACCTTTTGTATCACCTCCCTCCCTCCTCTCCTCTTCCTTCTCTTTCGCTTTCCCTTTAACGTGCCTTTTCTCTCTTACAACCACGTCGTCTAACCATGACTCGCGGCTCCGTGTTTTATTCCATTGATTCGACGGATTTAACGAATCCGCGCTCGCACAGTTTCTATCGACGAATGGAATGATTAGTCTCTACGTATACATTATTATACCACCTTTGAGAGAATAACCTTTCTCATTCGGTAACTCAGCATCGATACGATATTCGTATTTTAATTCTATACATTTGAATAAGATTTTATTCCCAACTATCGCTAGAAATCAATTTCATTAAAATATTCGAAGGATTGTTTCGTTTTTGATTTAATAAATGTATATGTGTGTATGTATATATATATATATATATATTTTTTGTTTCATCGTAATGATCACTTCATTATTATTAATTGATTATAACATCGAGATGACTCTTAATGAGAATTAATAATGAGATTCATTTTAAAATATATGTAAAAAAAAAAAAAAAGGAAATAAACGAAAAATTTAACATCGAAATTATATAATTAAACGTATTTTTAATATAGCTGTGCAAAAAAAAAAAGAAAAAGAAAAAGAAAAAGTAGAATCATCCTTACTACATCCTAGAACGATTTCATAATTATTTGTAAAATATGATTTCGGCGTGCTTACTTTGTAACAAGTCAAGATGACTTTTAATGAGAATTAATAATCATAAAGCTGTCTGAGAAAATTTGCAAGTGTTTTCGTTAAAATTACAATTAATACAACGTCCATCTGTTTGTATACGAGGAGGAAGAAAAAAGAGAAGAAGAAGACAAAAAAAAAAAAAAGACAAAAAGAAAAGGAGATAGACAAATTTATTATTATTAGTATTTCATAATTATTTTTTTCGAAAGAAGATCCGTAACGATTTCTCCTAGATGTTAATGTCTTTTCTTGTCAACTATTATCTTTGTGACAGCTTTTTATTATCATGTCTCGAGAACATTCTATTCCAAGCGAATCGTTTTATCGCATCGTTAGGTTGCTCTTTACGATCCTGATCCGTAAGGATATATTCAACGATCTATAGAAGGTACACGCCTGGTCCTACGTCCTACGGAAGAAGCTCGATTATTGTAATGCTCTAACATTATCGAGAGACGGACCGTTATTACGAACACTCGGCTTTATCGCTCCCGGGAAATCGTTTTATTCCGTTCAATTCGTTCCGTTCTAGTCATTAATTATACTCCTTGTGTGTTACCCACAACCTGTGAAAGAATTTATCGATCTAACGCAAGACGTAGATAAATGTATGTATATTTATATACATATGTATATATGTGCATATGTATTTAGTCGTCTAGGGTATCGCTATTTAGAATTATTAATATTATTATTACAGTACCGAGAAGAAAGTTGTAAATGTTGAAAGCATAGACGTGAAAAAAAGAAAAGCGAAAGGAAGAGAAGAGAAAAAACAGTATAAAAGGAAAAATGATGAGATATAAAAATATTACGATTTTTATCCCTCTCCCCATTCCCAGATTTTCCCTTTACGAAGAGAAAATCATTTCGACTTTTCGCATTTTCATTTTTATTTTAATAAAGGTCGTTTCAACCGACGTTCATTGAGAAAGAGCTTTACGTGGTCGGTCCAAATAAGGGTAGCCACCACTTCCTTCCTTCCTTCCTTCCTTCCTTCCTTCCTTCCTTCCTTCCTTCCTATCCGGACGTGAAGAGATAGAAATAGAGAAAGAGAGAGAGAGAGAGAGATGGAAGGAAAGGGGTAAGAGAAGCTTGGAAGGACACCTTAATGAGAGGGAACCGAACTTCACGCGCTAGTTAAAAACTAATTACTTTGGTGCAACGAGACTGAATGCAATTGATGCTTCCAACGAAACACAAATCTTTTCTAAAACTTATTTTCTATATATATGTAAATATATACACTGCGATAGTTACATAAGAGATTTGATTTCGTCATGAGAGAATTGTTTTTTTTTTTTTTTTTTTTTTTTTTTTTTTTTTTTTTTTTTATGATAACTTTGAATTCGAACAAAAAAATGCTTTGGGTGCCACGATCAAGATTATAAAAAAGACAAAGAGAACAATATTATTTTGTCAACTTCTTTACATTCAAAAAAATTAAAAAGAATAAATAATAATAATAGTTGATATTTGAGTTCTCATTCAAATACGAGGATCGTGCTCGTGTTTTGAAATTTTGAAGAATGAATTTTTTAAATCGGTATAAAAAAAAAAGAAAGAAGAACGGCTGTCGTACCGAAAACATTTTTCTTTTATATATTTTCTTTTTCTCTTTTCTTCTTTCTTTTTCAGACTTCTATAATATCTTATGAGAAAAACTTTGGATGGTAATAACACGAATACCGGGTATATATATATACACACACACACAGATATTTATATATATATATATATATACTTTGAAAACTCTCATCTCCGGTCACTAATTACTTCTGTTTTGTTAATACATTAAACTATAATAACGTTCTTTGAATGAGAAACACGCTTTCATAAAAGATCACCCATCTTATCTCAGTCACTGATTACCAGCCGGAACTTTACGCAGCCTCGTTTAAAAAAAAAAGGAGAGATAGAGAAGGAGAGAGAGAGACAAAGAGAGAGAGAGAGAGAGAGAAAGAGAGAAAGAGAGATGGAGATATACGGACCACGAGGGAAATGTTGTAAAAATGTATGAAACTTTCTCCCAAATTTTCTTCCGCTCCATTTTTCTTTTTTTTTTTTCCTTTCTCTACTACTTAAACTTTTACATTTCGAGAGAAAGAGATAGAGAGAGGGAGAGAGGAAAGAGAGAAACGCCTAAAGTTAGTTCGACTCGTCCGGTTAATTACACCTTTGAAAAAAAAAAAAAAAAAAAAAAAAAAAAAAAAAAAAAAAAGAATGTTTATTTTGCTAATTTTAAGAGGAACAAATAAGAAAAAAAAAAAAAAAAGAAAAAGAAAGAAATAGAAAAAGAAACAAATATCTTTATCGACGAAAAAATTTACATCGCACGGTACCGAGAGAATTTCCTTTCTCTCGAAAAGAAAAGAAAAATTAGAAAAACTGATTTGCCTTGGATTTTTTTTCTTCGTATTCACCCTCTTAACGTTCCCGAATATTTCGTTACAGGCGAGGGGAAAAAACACACACACACACACACACACAGAATAAAGGACACAGGAAGAGAAACGATAGTAAATTCGAAGGGTCGTATTGAGGTTGTTGTAAAAATTTATACGAGTAAAGAGAGATAGAAAAAGAGAGGGAGACAGAGAGATGGTACACGTAGCTTCCAGCATCACAAATGTACACGTTACTTTTGTTTTACGTCTCGTATTCGCGACTCGCTTGTTTTATTTACAAGCGATAGGGACAAAAAATCTTTTTTATGTTTCTACGAGATGAGAAAAAGGAAAGAAAGAAAGACTGAAAGAGAGAGAGAGAGAGAGAGAGAGAGAGAGAGAGAGAGAGAGAGAGAGAAACGAGTGTCGCATCTGGTTTTAAACGCATCGGTAATAACATCGATGCGAATGTATTTTTCAATGCGGCAGGCTAAAACCTTGGAAAAACAACGAGAGAAGGTCGAACTCAAGTTTTAACATCGAAACGGCCGAGTTAACGAGTTTCGAAAACAAGGTAAAGAGGGAAAGAGAGAGAAAGAGAGAAAGAAAGAGAGGGAGAGAGATAGGAACAGTTAATTTGTGCATTTGCGATCAAACCGTAATTTGAATAACATTTACGGAACCCGTAATTACGTGGAAAAACACAACGGACGTGTGTTTCGATATTTCTCGATCAAAAAGAGAGAGAGAGAGAGAGAGAGAGAGAGAGAGAGAGAGAGAGAGGACATTCCTCGAACAATTATTCTACCGTTTATACAAACTAAATACGAAAGAATATTGCCAAGTTTATTTAGAGATAGATTATATTTTCTATAGAAAAATTCAAAAAGTCGAGTAAATTAATAGCGTTTCGATTAAAACACGGGATCTATTAGATATCTTCGTTATCAATTAAAATACATCAAAAGAGATGTCCGGATTGTCTACAATTTCATTGATAACAATTAAAAGCATAAAAATAAAACAAATTCCAGTAGTTATATACGTATGTATGTATATATATATAAAAATAATATGAATCTCATAAAAAAAAAGGCAAAAAAGAAAAAGAGTATCATTTTCGCCGGAGTAGAAAAAAAAACAAACGAGGGAAAAACGAAAAGCAAACGAAAAGTAAAAAATAGAAGATAAAGTAACAAAATTCCATTGGTGGAAGCAAAAGAGACCGCAACAATGACCTGCGCCTTTTGGACCACACTTCGTACGTACGTACATACACACGTACGTACATAGATACATGCATATATACATAAATACACAGGTGCATGCCTTTCGCGCTCCGAAAAAATTCCAAGTACCGTAAGAATGTAGAGAAAAACCGAGCGGTTTGGAAAATATCGCGCGAATTTTGACAAAAAAGAAAAAAAAAGAAAGGAAAAAAGGGTGAATGAAAAAAAAAAGAAAAAAAAAAAGAAAAAAGGAGAAACTCAAAAAAAAAAGAAAAAAAATAAGAGAGAGAGAGAGAGAGAGAGAGAGAGAGAGAGAAGGGAAAACGCCAAAAATTCAAGCTCTGCGGGCAAACTGTAGGTAGAGATAGGTAGGTAGCTAGAGTAGGTTGGTAGGTTGGTAGGTTGGTAGGTATATTCGTACACGTAGTGGAGATGGGTTGAAACGCGGCTAACCGCGAAAAGGTGGCTCGTTAATAACCGTTGCAGAGTAAAACGGGAATGGAGAAAAAGAAGAAGAAAAATAGAGAAAAAGAAAAGGTATATGGGATAGAATAGGATAGGATAGGATAGGATAGGATAGGATGGGATAGGATAGGATAGCGTTGGTTGAAAATGTTGGACGTTCGGACGAACGTCAAATTTCAAAAGGGAAACGTGCACCGTAGAGCCATGAGAGAAATTCCCTATCCGGTTTTAGAAACATTGAGGTACCAGGAAATCCTCCGCATTATAATCTAACCTATAGATATATGTAGATATACATACATATTTAGATACGTAGTTAGCTCTATGTATAATACATTGATCATCCGAACTATAGGAAAGAACAATTAATCAAAGAAAGATAGGGAGGAGACGAGAGAAAAGCACGATGGCGATATCTACAGCAGCATCGTCATCCTCCTTCTTTTATCTTTGCTATCCTTCTCTGATAGTCTTGACTGTCCTAACGAAACACGTGTCACTACGTTCGAGTATAATAACTGTGTGTGTGTGTGTGTGTGTGTATGCATGAGAGAGAGAAAGAGAGAAAGGGAACACACGACTGCGTTGAGCTCGTTAATCACATCGAAAGTGATGGATTAAAAGCAGCCTGCAAATGAGTTCTAATATTTTCTTTCATAGATAACAGATAAAAATCTATGACAAATGTTAGAACGTCGTCGTTTCATAATTCGATGGAAATAATAACGGTTCGGAAAGGAAACAAATAGAGGAAAAGGAAAGAAAAGAAAAGAAAAGAAAAGAAAAGAAAAGAGATGAAAAAAAAAACAAGAAAAGGAAAGAAAGATCGTAAGACTGCGAAAAAGAAAAAGAAATATATATATATATATATATATATATATATATATATTCTTTCATGACTTTCTTTTTCAACCTCAAGGTACTTTTTCTCTTCTTTTTCTACTTTTCCGAGAGAAAGAGAAAAAGAAAGAGAGAGAGAGAGAGAAAGGGACGGAGAAAGAGATACTGTCTGACTTAGCGACGAACTACTGCGAGAGGGTCGCAAAATCTTTTCAGTCGGATATCTGTAATCGCGGCGACGTAAAAAGAGAGACTCTTTCTCTTTTTGCCTTCTTACTTCCGAAGCCTGGATGCCTGGCACAAGTCGTCGTCATGGACTAAGTCAGAGAAACGAAAGTAACGCTTGCAGCATTCAATGGAAGAGACAATACCTTTTTCCTTTCTCTTCTTTTTCTTTTTTCCTTTTAAAAAGAAGTACCTAGGCAAAAGGTCTATAACGAGAAGATGTTTCCGTTCGACGGTCTACCAGACACGCATAATACGTTCGATGAAAATCGGCTAAATTTTACATCGGAAGTTCCTCTTTTTTTTTTCGTTCTTTATCTTTAACCTTGACTCACTTGTATTTCTTAAAGAAGAGGAAACTTATTAGAAAAGGAATAATAATAACGATAATAATAATAATGACGGTAATAATAATCTTTCTTATTTCGTTGAGGATCGTTAATAAAAGATTACTGATGATACACACAGGATATAACTTAATCCGAAATAAATTCATGATAACGATACTAATAACGATAAATGCCAAGGAATACAAATAACAAAGTAATGCGGTATAGAAACCACAGAACGATCGGCCACAAGGGGATATAGTCTCTCTACCTTTTGGCTAGAAGTCGAGGTAAAAGGGATGCCAACTTGGCGGTTGGCATCGCGCAAACTCGAGAGCTTTCAAAACTCACTGCGGATACCAGAATCAGCCAGGGAAATCGTACTCATACATATTCAAAGGATTTTCCTGCAATAAGTACCAGGAAGGATCGGGGTGAGGAGGAAACAGGCACCCTGGATTACAGGTTACGTACATGGTACGCCTTCGGCCTTTCCACGCTTCCCTGCATGGATTATCAATCGCCCTTAGAGATCTAGAAACCTGCTCCTTCCCTTCTATCGATCAACACCCCCGTACGCGAGCCGTTTCCGTTCGCACGAAAGCTACGAAAATAAACGGCTTTATAGGGTGCGATAATACTATGTATTTGATACTATAAACTGTTTCAAAAAAAAAAAAAAAAAAAAAAAAAAAAAACTAAAACAAATATTTTCGTTATATTCTTTTTTGCATTATTTTACGTTAGTATGTACTACTCGAAAAAGTATTGTACGTATATGCAGATATATATCGTATTTATCAGTACTTAATCAAATATAAATGCTTGAATTTAAACGAAAAAAGAAAATAAATAAATAAATCGAAAAAATATTATTCAACGTTGCTAAATTTTCTTCAAATATTATTTAGCGTATTACAATCTGTATCTATTAATCTATATCAATTTTTTTTTATATCCACAATAATTCATTTCATTGAGAATTTCATTAGACTTTCTAACGCGATTGGATAGTTTATAGAATTAACACTTTGTCGAATTCGAACGAAAAACAAATACTCGAGTCGAAGAATATTTTTATATAATAGATCTTAGGTCATTTTCCAAAAATTAATTACTATATATATATATATATATATATATATATATATATATCCTCATTAATACTTTCGAACATAATTCAAGAATTTGCAGAATATAAATCACATTATCTCGATGATCTGGGACTCGAAAATGAAGGGAGTAGATAATGATGAGAGTAGAGAACGATAAGAAAGCCTATCTTATATAAATATTATATATATA